>NW_022639454.1:4464523-4512269 GCF_010583005.1 Odontomachus brunneus | reverse complement strand
ATATATATATATATATATATATATATATATATATATATATATATATATATATATATATTAATCACAATTAACATCGGTACTTACATAGGAAGAGCAAGATGACTACGGTCAGAAAACACACGTACGAGCTCCATGTCGCTGGAAAAATTAAACGTAATGGCTTTTCAATAAATGCCGCGAAACACAGGCCCATATTCATATAATCAGATCTTATATTTAAGACCGTCTTAAATTTATCTTCAGATGATGATCATTTCATTGGTTACGGAGTATCTGAAAATGAACTTAAGACTGCTTAGAGCTAACGCACAAACACATCCGTAACATATTACGTTACGTTAAGTACTGACAATGCAATGCCATACCTGTACGTAAAAATTAAACTTAAATCAACGCACAAAGAAATCTGTAAACTTCACATGTTACGGATATCTGTATGCGGAGGCTCTTAAATATAAGACTATAAATACCGGCCGCAGTATTCATATCGGTGGCGCCTCGTAGCGGAACCCTCGGAACTACTAAACGCAACCGGTAACACTCAGCCGAAACTCAAACCCCATTAATCGCTTGGTAACATATCTTCCCACGTTGGCGTTAGATACCGCTAGGTAAATCGTTTCGAACGATACAGCGGCCATTTCGTCGCTTGTAACGTCTAGCAGCGGTCGAATTGCGTTTCAGCAGCCGGTGAGTTGATCTTTTATTGCGTATTACGTATTTTGAACGCGGTACGTTTGAGCAATAGCAATGAGTTACTCGCAATATCCACATAGAATCCTTTTCACGTAGACATTAACCTTTTAATGTAGACATGTCTATTAACGGTTATTTGCGATAATGCTTGTAGAATCTTAGGTCTATTCTTTGTAGCAGCACTGCTGAACTGGTGCAATATATTGAAGTGAGACAAATATACGTTTTCTCACTCTAACTTATTGCACTAATTCAGTAGTGCAGCTATAAAGAACAGGCCTCTTGTCGAACGACTTAGCGCCGTTATGCTGTCCAAGGCGCGAAGTTACGTGTCCGGCATTTTTCGCTTGAATTGTGAGTACATTGACGTTCGACGATCGGTTATTATCACGAGTTTCCCAACATCACGAGCATTTGTCTGTATATCCGCATATTACTCGCTAAATATCTCCAGGTAAGCGTAATTTAACTCCGCCGCTTTTACTCACACGCAAGCTATCAAGAAATTCCAGGCGTTACTGCAATTACCATATTCCGCGAACCATTATTCGCACGTGAAAAAGAGTCCTATACCTTGCATCGGGCTTACATAAAACATCAATTGTCAAGCTTAAAAATCACGCTGCGCAATGAAAACTCGATATCCTTGAAGGAGATACACAGAAACGACGTATCATTGTTCTGACCGTTATAACGATGATAATTATTCTCTGTCCTGCTCCTTTTCTCTTTCTTATAATTTGATAAGGACAACGAGGACGACAACAACGACAACGACGACGACGACGACGACGATGTGAAACCAATACGCGGCACAGATCAAAGACGACGAGATCAAAGCTATGCTGACGTCATCGTTCGTTGATCGCGTTCGCTTTCCCAGACAGCCACTGAAAGAGAAAAACTTGGAGAATAAATTTCCTTGCAAACACAATATTATACCGTGAATTTTGCATCTATGTATTCAAGTATTCACTCAAAGAAGTTGCGAGAATAAAAGCCAAAAGCCATTGATATCTTGAATAGAGGATTCTCTGATTATTATTACAAAATTATAAATTTATATTTATGTAAATTTCCTAATATATATATGTATATATATATATATATATATATATATATATATATATATATATATATATATATATTTCTTCTATCTAAAATATTTTAAATATTAAGATATGAAATGTATAGAGAGAAAGAGACAGGCAGAGGAAAGACGGAAAAAGAATATGAAAGTAAGTAATATATAGAGTGAAAGACCTGGCATACAAAATTCAGGGCTAATTTGAATAATTGTCATTTTCTTCCAGTGAGCTTTTTCAGTAACGTGTGTGGAAGGTAAAGATTTATAAAATATTTTTGATATTTTCTGATATTTTTGTATATTTTTATGCCGAAACAATATTACCGTGTAATTTTTCATAGTTCCTGACTTGCGAACTCGACCCGAATATATCGAAATAGTCATTTCGTTCGCCGACTTTGCACGCCCGCGATTTGTCAGCACGAAAGCATATTTCTTTCTCCGTGCGCGCGCGATTTTACATGACTTCATTTTTCCTCTTTCGAAGTCCTCGCTCGGTGAAAAGAAAGCTGACGACGGGAACTGTCAGCTGTTCTCCTCGCGGCAAATATACACGCATGTTCGTACTCGAAACCATCAGCGAACATTCATTCGATTATCGCCTTCTCTCGTTCTCGTAATAAAAAGATTAGCGCCCCACTTTATCGCGCAAGCAACAAATCGCGAATAATATTACGCGACGGTGAAAATCAAAGATACGAACGAGCTAACTCAGTGCTGGGGTCTACGACGGGATGACGCTTCTGAAAGAACAACGGGACAGGTGGAGAGGAAATTAGAAAAGTGAGCGAGAACTGTACACGGGCCACTTTCGTGCCGAAAATACCGCGTGTCGCGAGAGCTCTCGAGGGAGCTCGCAGGATGCCCTCCGTTCCGAAAAAGACGCGCCCCCGTCTGTCTCATCGTTCGCGAACGCGGTAAATCGAGCGTCGCTTTACGTCACGCGACGCCGACCGATGTTCTCCAATTTGCGGCGCATGAATGCCGGTTTATACCAGCTCGTGGGACGTAAATTTACGAGCGACCCGCGATGCTCTTGCCTACTCAAGAGCCGAATTCTCGATATAAATCAGACGAGCGCGCGAAAGACGTCGCGAGGGTGGAACGAAGAAGAGATTCCCGTCATTGTTTCGCCGCTCTTGTGACGCCGTGAATAGAACGGCCGCGAATGAAGTTAATCCGCGTTCATAATCGGGAGCGAGCGCGCGCTCACACACAGACGTGACGCAACGTACGCACGACCTTAAGGGACCTGTCCGTGAGCAATGCCATTCACGCGTTAATTCTCTCTTTCTTGCGTTCCCCCCGCCTGCCCCCGATACCTGAATGCGACCGGAAACCCTTTCACGCGTCCTGATTTTGTCGTCTGCATGAAAGGAGGGTTCCCCGACGAGCCTCGCTCTTCCAGCTCGACGCCGCGGGGTTGGAAACGAGTTTTTAATAATTAATGGCCCTCCGAATCTCTCTCAAAGAAAGCTTCGCCAAACAAATCTTCGATACATTTGCGCGTGTCGTAATTTGAAAATCACACCGGTGATCTTTGTCGTTGGTCTTTGAAAGCGGAACGTTATAGTGTGTCTATACTGTAAGAGAAGAAGTATCTAAAAAATAAAGGATATCTATTCAGTCGGTACTAATAACATATTTCAATATAAAAAAGACATTTGCCAAATAAGGAAATATACATTTTTTTTAAACTTTGCCTTGTTAATCGAAGAGAATTTTATAGTAGACATTATTATAAAATTTTATAATCGTGGAATAGATCGACATTCTCTGCAATAATTTACTATTCTTCCATTTTACATATGTTTATATTTTAGGAACTAAAATGTGCTATTAAAACATTATTACATTTCTAATCTGCTAGGTTTTTAGCAAAATTCACTTTGTTTCTTAACAAGATAGACTTTACTGACAGTTTATATTTCTGGACTACTAAAAACATAGTAAGTTAAAAAGAATTTATACGAAAGAAAACTATATAATGTTTTCTCCGTGAAAGCAAAATTGCTTATTCTAAAGATAAAAGAATTTATATTTAAATAAATATGTTATTAGTACCTACTGAATAAATATTTTTTGTCTTTAGATATTTTTTCCTCAGTGTAAAGGAGAAGAGGAAACACACTTTAGAGAATTAAATAGTTTGTTCAGAAAAAATTTTCTAAATTTGACAAGATATCTATCTAAGCCATCTAACGCTGTCTAAAGTTAGTTTCTCGAACGTCTCTCTAATGTCTAGCTGTATCTTTGCCAATCGTGAGGTCATTTACAAGATCGTGATAACTGTGAGGGAGAAAATACAATTCTGATGTTTTCTAAGATCGCACGCGACAATGATAATGATGACGAAAGATATGTTACGTTATTGCTGTAAAATGATACTTGATGAAGTTACTCAGAATAATTTCGATGAATAGAGCAATAACAAAGGCGCGCTAAAACACAATTCTGCATTCCCCGTAACTCGGCCAGCAGCTCCGTTTACATTTTAAGAACGTCCAAGATGAACTCCGCTTCTCGGATCGCTGCACTCAGCAGCCGCATAAACATTGGTCTGCAGCTGCGGCTTATAATCCTTTCTTCGTAACCTCGTAACCGTATCACGTACCATATATATTTCGCCTCCTCCGCTTGACGTTTCTCGTCGCGAAGCAATTTTCTGTTGGCTGAACGCGAACGTTTCATCGGGGAAAATTACGGTGGCAATAAACGGCGAGATCAAGTTCCTTTAATCGATGATTTGCGTTAGAAAATGCACGTCTGAGCATTCGCGGCACATGCAGTTGTAAATTATTTATGATCTTCAATTGTGCATGCATAATTGATTGCGAATTCGTATTCATGTTATTCGGCCGGTTTCGATCAATATTTTTCGTTGTATGATGTAAGTAGAAGTGCATACAGAGTGACGAGTAATCAGACAGTTGAACTTCGATTCTGCCATCTTCTCACTCTCCGTAAGCTCGCCAGATGTCTGTTAAAATCGGGAATGTCCTGCATAATAAATGATTTTACCCACGTGGAAGTATACGATATATCGTTAGCGGCGACTTCACTTCAGAATCCTGACTCTTGGCTGCTCCGTCGCGGCACCGACACTCGCGTAGATCCTATCGGAAAAATAATGTCTGTTAATAACGCAACGAGAGTCCAATTAAATACCTCGATAGCCGGCGAGATAGTTTAATAACAGCGGTAACACGAAATAACGACAGGAATGATAACTAACGCACCGATGTATGTATTTCATGGTATGCGGATCGTTCTCACCGGCCCGAAATATAATGTAACACTCGGAAAAGTACGGGACGCACGCGAGTAAGTTTCACCACAATGAAGGTCCGCAATGTGTTTTGAATGTGCTTACAGTTACGGATCTTTTTTTCTCGGATAACTCGATTATAGTCGGCACCGTGTTAGTTAGCACGCGTTCCTCCGATCGTGTCGTATCTGCGCGAATGTCTATCAGTGCGATGATGAATTTGGAGCAGCTAGAGGCAGGATTCTGGATCGGGAAGTCAGGACAAAGGACGCAGGACCTCAGCCTGCGGTCGATGATATATCATACATTTTCAGGTACATGAAATCATCTATTATGTATAATATTTCCTGTTTGAACAGACGTTTGATGAAGTTACTGACAAATAAACCTATCCAAAAAGTACACCCCGATTTCTTTCTAATTTGGCACAAATATAGAAGTACAAAAAATATTTAGATCATATTTTTACATTTTGGCCCACTTTGAATTTCACGGGCAGTTTATAGCTTTTTAATATTCTCACTCCTATCATCAACGAAAATGCATAAGAAATAAAATTGAATACAAGATATAGTTTAATAATTTTAACAAAATCGGCATAGCTGAGACACGAACCATTCTAAATTTCTTTAGCCGAGATTCCAACCGAAATATTTCAAATCTGTGCTGAAGTAGTAAAAAATGGTTAGAATCTTAACCAAACCGAAAAAATATTTGTATAAATGACTTTTTTCAACTTTTTACATGTTTCATTTAAACATTTTATTATTTATACAAATAATTTTACACATTTGACCTCATATTCATAATCAGCCAAACCAAAAGCGCCTACATCTTATATTCAATTTTTTCTTATGCATTTTTGTTGATGATAGGAGTGAGAACATTAAAAATCTATGAACTGCGAAATTCAAAGTGGGCCAAAATAAAAAAATATGACCTAAATATTTTTTGTACTTCTATATTTGTGCCAAATTTGAAAGAAATCGGAGTATAATCTTTGGGTAGGTTTACTTGTGAAAACATAAAGATATGTCCGGATTGATATTTAGACTGGCATTATTCGTAGTTGATTATTATTTAATAAATAATTAATTACTACTTCATATATAGTAGTAAGTAATTACTTCATGAGCTTTTTTATAAACTCACCAATCTACATATTTGTTTAATACAACGAGAACGAAATTGATCCAAAGTCGTGTAACGATTCATGCGTACACACACACACTACTAACTGCGTGATATAATAAAGTTTAGAAACGTATTGGGGGCGAGTTAAAAAATACACACACGTACATATATATTGACAGTACTCGCAGCATCGATTAAAGTTTACGTTACGTTGGACATGCTGCACACACTCTGCACGTGACGCGCGTCTGTTTCAGTCGCGAACCCCCTCAATTATCGTACTCCCTACGCAGGAAATGTTTTCCCATCGGCCACCGTAACAATCGCGCGCGTTGTTCCAAAGATACGCTTACTTTATACAACCGTCGACCGTCCGCTTTTAATTAGCAGGTATCGCACGCGAGAGCGATTTCAATCTGCAGCGGGTCGCGGGTCGGATATTCCGGAATGGCCTTGCGCCACGCGGAGGGACAGAAACGGTTGTGTTCGTGCATCTGTGAGCGCCGATTATGCCACGGTCTGAATGGCCACGGTAGTTATCCGTGTCTCGAATTAACTCAGACTGATCGAATTAGAAGGAGGCGCGAGGGCGCTCATTGAAATCGCATAGTAAAAGAACTGTTCGTCGCTCGCATATATTCACGATGCACGCTTCCCATCGAGCGTTTCTGCATGAGATCATCTCCGCGCCGTCATTTTCACAAACGCCTCGCGATCGCGATTCGTCGGAAAGTGGAAGTGTCGTTTCACCTGTCACAATAGAATCGAACCCATTATTTGTGCCAGTTTATGCGCGGTTGGCGAAAATACTTACTCCCCGGCCAGACAATCTTTATATTTGCTTTCGTAAAATAAACCCGTCGCGCGCGACAAGCAAGATAGATCACGCTTCCTCGTGCGAACAGCTCCATTTTCCGGCGCATTATCGTTTCGATAGCCTATTTAAGGGAGACGCGATAGAATAACGATACGCGGAAACATTGTTGCATCACGATTAACGTCGATCTCCGATTTAATCGGAGCTCCATCGCGATACCGAGTACGATATCGAGCGTGATGCGCACGAAACAGATAAAACGGTTGCGAGATATACCGGGCTGAGGTTAATGACCGGCGACCGACGTCGGGTGTGCAACCCTTGATCCTCTGTCAACTCTGATAGAAAAGTTCGCGCCGAGGGGGCACGAAACGTCGCTCGCCTGCGCGCAAGTGTGATAGACGCAGAAACCAAGACGGGAAGGTATTGCGTGTCTTGTCGCCAAGTGTCGGGCCCGCGGAGACCGACGTGACGTTGAGGCCCAAAAGCGGCGATGCTGTCTCCGTTCGTGACCATTCGGTCGATCTCCTCTCTCCCACGTGTTCTGTCGTTGTATTTGGAAGTACAGGTTTTCGTGATATTCGCGTGAAAGCCCGAAAAGAAGTGACAGCCACCAACTTACCGTGAATAGTCGCGAAAGTAGACAGAAGCCACTGAAAGAGCTACTCAGTTTCGCTATAAATACGCGCGTCTCGGCATCGTCGTTCTCTTGGTCGCTCTTCATAAATATCGCTTCCAGAATCCAATAAAATCGCGCCATCGCGTGGATTACTCATCGTCGGAGGGAGGACAGTGGGACGTAAAACTCTCGGGGTACTAAAAGTTGCAGTAAAAGTCACGCGCGCGGATCTCTCCCTCTTCGGCAATAGTACGCCCCATGCGAATCGCATGTAGTCTGACGCGCAATCGTCGATCGTGAGAAAATTTAGTGCACTGTTTCGCGTATAGTGATACTTTATTTGGCAATAGCAAATCTGAAATAACGTAATCATCTTTAAAACTATACCATACAATTGTGCTACTTGTAGTATGCAATGTTACATCTATTTAAATAATTGTGGATATCTGTCGTAAAAATTATAAATCGATGTAAAGATCAATATCAGCTAAATCCCAGTGATTTAGGCTGATTCAAACTTAGCTAAAAGGCTAATCGTTTCGATGTCATCGCTAAAACTTGATATCTCAGGTAAATGAATATCTCAGGTAAAATGGACTCGCTGTGAGATATAAATTTATTAGTTGAAATCAAAAGCGTGATTTGTTTGTCAAACAACTAAAAAATGGCAACTTCTAAATATCTTATGCGCGTGAATTCGACTTTGCGAAGAATTAACCTTGCGAAGCCTGCACACGGAAATACATCTTTGTATCGTGTCAGGCAATCAACAACGAGAATTGAGAACGATATTCGCGAAACATATGAAATATCGATGTTCGACGGGGAAACACACGGAGGGAATTTCTCATCATAACCATAGAGAGACGCATCTGCTTCTCGCAGTGTCGTCGACCAGCCAGAATCTAGCCGAGGGGAAAACCGCCCCGTGAGATTTTCGTATAGGCCCCATGGTGAAAGAAAGATCGCTTATTCGGAACATTATGCGAGGATGTATCCCCGAAACCCCGTGGATTGGAGCGCTCGCTCGCCCCCCTCCCCCCCTCCCCCGACGAAATTGCATCAGTAATCTCCGAATGCCGCCGGCGGCATTTACATAAAAATAATTAAACGGCTGGCCTGCCACGCGAGCACGAGAACTCGATATTCCGCTGTTCTTCCTTTCAAGACGAGGGACAATCGTAAGATCCGCGGATGTTCGGCATAAATGCACGTCTCCCTGAATTATTTATAGAGTTGTAATTAAACGTCGGTAGTATTGTGACGTTGGAGGAGAACACGTAGTGAAGGAAACATGTCGAACGTTTCTTTTAATTCTAAATTGAGCACACGCAAAGAAATTGCTTGGCAATATCAAATCTCAGTGTCTGATTCAAACTTCGCTAAAAGGCTAATCGTTTCGCTGTCATTGCTAAGAGTTGGTCATCGCAGGTGAAATGCATTCGCTCTGAGATACAAATTTATTAATTGAAATTAAAAGCGCGCATTTGTTCTGCGAGTAACTAAAAAAGAGACAGCTAATATCTTATGCACGTGAGTCTCGAGCATTCGATTTTGCAAAAAATTAATCTTACAGAGCTCAATCCCACCACACGTTTTTTAATTTACCAATTTCCCTTCATTGATATTTCAATAATTACTGTGGTAGACTTTATGAAAAATGCTGCAGGATTTTTCTGTACAATTTAACAAGTTCCGCCTGCACACGAGCCAGCCAATTAACTTAATACATCCACCGGTAAACATAGTTGGTTTAGAACATGAAGAATTCGTTAGAAATAATCTCGGGTATTTTCGCCGGGGAATGAATAGCGAAACGAAAGTTTCAGCGAAGCTTTGCTTTTAGTAACTACTTTTCACTTGTCTGAAATGCATATTAAAGTGATCAATCAACGTATATGCAACATCATGCAAGTTAGCAGCAGCCAGAAAAACTATCAATCGCTACGCGTTTACGATGCGTCGGTGAAATTTATGATACGCCGAGTATTTTTATGATGACGACCGGTGAATACTTGCAACGATTGATTTTTAAAGCACTCCGCGACAAAGAAGCGTCGCGTTTGGCGTTTTATTTGGTCTCCCTTCCCCGTCCCAGTCGTCATTAGCCCCGCAGTCCTATAACGAGAGGAAGACCGTCTCGATTGGATCCCTTCTCGGCTGTATCATCGAGATGAAAGGCAGGAACAAAAATATAAAGAAGGCGTTGCGTCCCTACAATCGAGATCTTCCCTTCTATCTTCCCTTCAGCACATGACCCTCAAAAGCAAATAGTAAACAAGAAGAAATTAGAAAGACAGAAAGGGAACGAGAATTTTTGCAATTTTTGACGTTACAGTTTCAATATAAAATAATCTTGCAACAAATAAAAATTTTTGTTATTTTGCAATTTTTAATGACTTTTGCACTTCTTAATCACAAAAATTTAATTTGAAAGCACGAGTACTAAGAGAGAGATATTTTTGAAAATCAAACAACTGTGACGAATTGTAATTTCGGTGAAATTGTAATTTCGATGAAAGAAGATTACGGATGTAATGTATATTGAGAAAAAAATACTCGAAAATTTCTTCATAGGATATAAAGTTTATTTCTGTAAACTTTACTATCCTATAAATAAATCTTCAAGTATATTTTCTCAGTGTATCAAAGATCGTGTCGAATTGTAAATCGATTGTTTTCGATTGCGACAAATGTGAAAGAGAGGAGTTTTCAAAATAAGAAAAACAGCAGGAGAAAAAGATGAAAGTACGGTATATGAAAGGAAACAACGCGATGGCGTGCATCTCGCGAATCGGGCGGGAACGATCTCGTTCGCGCTGCAGTCCGGAGAGATTCGTCTGCCTCGGGGGTGGCTTCGCGCGATGGGTCGACATTGGGGTTCCGCGCACCCCGCGTACACGCGTTTAACGTGCACCGGGGTGGCGCGGTAACATCCATCAAGACCAGCATGGTGCACCACGAGCACGATACGCAGCTGCTGATGTCCGCTCTTCCGTGTCGGGCTCCGACACGCTCCCTGGGCAGGCTGGTAGGACTCCAAGAGGGTAGATATTTGCAGGGGGTTGAGGGTAACCTCGAAGACGAGGGACGAAGAAGGGTCTAGGAGGCGCGACGCCACTCGACCGGATAACGTTATACTCGCGCGATTCAGTCAGGGGTTACGCGAGCGGTTAAAAATGAGGCTAGGGACGAGGGATTGTCGTGAGATATCTCCTTTGAATAGACACTCTCGATCTTGGGGCGCGCATTTGTCTCGTATCTTTTATAGAGAATACCGATCGATCCGACACTTTACTCGTAGCGATCGAGTCTTTCACGTCTTCATGATGACCTGAGATGTCGAAAGGAAGGGAAATAATATTTCACTAGCTAAATTTTTCATTTAACCTAGAATTTATTTATCTGCATTTGTATATCTATCTATATACACTTAAGTATTAATCGATTAAAATATTCTTTGACTAAGATAACCGGTGAATTAATAATCAAAATTAATAAATTTTCAAAATCACAAGTAATTTCATCGACTATTGAAATTAATTACTTATACACTGATTAGTAATTAATTTCACCAATCCATTGAATTATTCGCGATTACATTTATGACGGTTGACTAATTTTGATTATTGATTTGTAAATTATTTTATTGAGAGAAAATTTTAATTAGTTAATGCCCAACGCTGTTTATATCTATCTAGAAAATATATTTATATCTGTTTGTTACTCGAACAATATATATATAGATATAAAATAGCGTTTTCACGTAATAAAATTTTAACGTTAATCTTTATTAGAGTTCACCTCGCGCGAACTTACGTTGCGTGCGGATAATGGACACGTTGTACCTGACAGACTTTACGGCGTATCGACGCGCGCCGAATGGGTATCGCTACGCGAGCGATTGCCGAACGACGGATACGATTGTCGTCGGCAACGGGGGTTTCCCTGCCGCATAAATCAATGTACATTTATGCACGGGGATTTTACGATTCTCTCCGCGCACTCTCTCCGCGGCCGTGCGGCGCGTCTCTCCCTTTTATGCCCGTCTGCGGCGCAACGCGTTTCCCGCGGATATTTCAGCGCCCGTCTCGCAGCCCCGCGAGATCTTTGTCGGATACTTAAACTTTGATATTTCCATGAATTTTTTTAGCACGCCATGAATAAGCGCGGGCCCGTGTCTGCGCGGGATGTTTGTGCGTCGCGATTGCATATTCCAGCGCCTCGCGGCTATCGACATGTATACACGGCAACTTTGCCGCAAGCTGTCGCGACGTTGTAACGCGCGCGGAGACAATCGAGCTCGGTTAAGTGCACCGGCAACTCCCATGCAGCCGCGAACTTCAGCGCAAAATCACGCGGTATCTACCCCGGGTGAAATACCGTAACTTCTAATCGGAACTGAGAACCCCATCGATGACGCGACGCGGTTTACGATCGATCGACGCCGCGTCGCGAAGTCACGCCTTTCTAACACACCATCTTTCCGTTAATGAATACCTCGTATAATACGAGATTGTCGTGTCATTAAATCGCGCTGTTTCCTCATAAAACGGGCGGTCCTACTCGCTCGCTATTAATTTTCACGATGAAAGATATACCCTCGTTTTGATCTACAACGCTCTGCTACGAGGGTAGTTGGCAGCGCGATAAACTTTAAAAGTGTGGCGCTCCTTTCATCAGCGCGCGGTAATTAGATGCGAGGAGCTATATAAGAAGCAGTCACGCATGCGAAAGTCGCGTATCGCGTAACTGCTCGAATTTATCCCGTTCCATATGCGCAGTATCTAATAATAATCTTGTATCTGTTCATTATCTAAGGACCAAGGGTGCACGCGCGCTTACACGTGTCCCCGTGGTCGTTTGGACGCGATCGTGATCGCAGATAAAGGGCCGCGATGATAGCAACACATCGCTGCTTTTCGTCCGTTTATTATCCTCCTAGGCGGTGCGTTTACTTTTCTTCTTCTCTGTATCTTCGTAATGAACGCTTTAACAGTCTCGATGACGGATAAGAGCAGGAGAATTGCGCGAGGACGACTCGCGCTACGTCGTCGTACACTGCGTCGAGTACATTTCCTGCTTGAAAAGCTCGCGTAAAGTTTGCCAGATTTACGTCGGATCTCCCCGCTGCTTGTATCCTGCGTGTCCTGGATGCAGTTCTTCTGCACTTCTTGTGCGTCTCGCTTCCGCGCGTGCCAAACGGCGTCGTAATTCCGCGTTGTAACAAGTCAAACGAGTCTACGTGAAGTTGGAAACAACGAGCCATTGAGCGAAGCAACGGCGTAAAATAGCGAAAGTAAGACGTCGACATACACCGCGGCGTTCGCAGTGACATCGAGGTCGAGAAAATGATTCATTCATGAAGATAACAGCAAAATGAGTGTTTGGTAAAGTTGCAGGACTTTGTGTTATTTTTCGGGAAGTTTGAGAAGGATAACCCGAGTACGCGTAATCTCAGCGTCCCCAAAGTACTCGCCCAAAGTATCGTTTACTGCTCGAATGGATTCAAACCGTTATCAATTTTTTAACGCTCGCGTGTTAATGCCGCGGCATTGGCGCATCGTCTCTATACATTTTATACAAGATAGAAGTTTTCAACATTTCTTATTAACACTTTTAAATGTGTTATTTTACAAATAAAATATGTTATAAAAGCATTAACTTTTACAGTTATATTCGTGTGGGCTAGCGCGTGAATTGGGCGTCTTATTTACATTTTTTTTTAAAAAGAATTTATAATAATCTCGCGTTATTTACAACCGACCTCACGTTCCTCGTTTCGCGCGCTCACTTGGCGCGAGAAGCTACCGCGTCTTTTGATAAGATTGTATTTCTCCATACGAGAGTCACGTCTACTAGGCCATAGCATGAGGCGATTGTACTTCGCGCGGTGCACGCAAGTGTTCGCAAGTGTACGCGGAGTCGCTTTTCTGCTTCCACGGCGTGAAAATCCGGTGGCAACTGAACGTGTCGTTCCGCATAACCGGCGAATCGATATTACAAATATCTCGCTGCGAAATCCATTTTATCGCGCGACATTCGCGCGATAACGCGCCGCTTTGTCCAGTTTGACAAAACAAAAAAGTAAATGCTGACGCCAGCGGCATCCACCTTCCTTCCTCGTCGCATAGGTATCGCTCATCGGCGTCATTCGGATGCGATTACGCGGAAAGAAGCAAGGCGCCAGTTTCACGCGCGCAATAATACGCCGAATGACGGGGCAGTTTCGCAGGACAATCATCCGGCCCGTAGCTGTAGGGTGTCGAAATGCAATTCATCATGCTGCAGGCAGTACTAGAGTGAGAAAGAGCGGTAGGAAATAGCGAGACCGATGCGGCAGGGGGTTCGGACAGAGCGCGACGGACTCTGAGAACCTCTCTCTCTCCCTCCCTCTGCCTTTCTCTCTTTCTCTCTTGATGCCCTCGCACGCACTCGACGCATCAATCTTCTTCGCCAACAATGTTCGCGTAAATTACCCTCATCGATATCAAAGTGACGAGGGTGGCAGCAGGCGACAGCAAGTGGAGCTTGCGGAAGAGACCAACCCTTATCTCTCGCGCGAGTTAGAAAATTGAGTTTACAGAGGGAGAGGGAGACAGGCTCTCGCGAACCGCCTACGAAAGAAAGCTCTTTCTTCCTCGCCTCTCTGTCGTCGCCTGTCATTTGCACGATGAACATTTCGCCACCTGTTCCGCAACGGCATCCGCGAAGGCTTTAGGGTATTGCGAGGCGAGGTTTAACCCTCGCCCCTCGTGTACACGGCGAGTGGCAGGGACAAGAAAGCGAAAGTTATGAATGATCTTTGAAAGTCTCCACACATTATGTTCGCTGTGACATCGAGGTCGAGAAAATGATTCATTCATGAAGATAACAGCAAAATGAGTGTTTGGTAAAGTTGCAGGACTTTGTGTTATTTTTCGGGAAGTTTGAGAAAGATAACCCGAGTACGCGTAATCTCAGCGTCCCCAAAGTACTCGCCCAAAGTACCGTTTACTGCTCGAATGGATTCAAACCGTTATCAATTTTTTAACGCTCGCGTGTTAATTAATAAATGCTTCGGCGATAATATGACCCCCGAAGCGCGCTTTTCTTGGAATCTCCGCCAGCGCGTAATCCCAGTCGGTGAGATACATTCGATTAGCGTTCATTTATGCGCGCATGCTTATTAGCCGCGCCGAGTAGAATGCATAACTGCCCGAGGCGCGACATGATAAGAAGAGATAAAATAAAAATATGCAACGCGAGTTTACACTCCCGCGGGCTCGGATACGGCGAGGTCGGGCTGTAAATTCAAATATGCGCCTCTGGTTGCAGTGACGCCGATCGCGCTATAAATTATGAGTATAGCACGTTCCGAGCATGCCTCCGATATGTAACGCGGCTGCAACGGCGATGTACGCCGCGTGGCGTGGCTTTAAATTTTCTCCAGGCATCTTCGGGGCTGCTCTCAGCAGCAAGGAAGAGCTGCAGGTAGGAGAGGGATTAGACCGTGAAAGTTTCGTCCGAATCAGCTCGGCGTTACCGCCGAGCTGATAGCGAGCTTAATGTACCGTAATGATCTTTATGACCGCCGTTTATAGACC
This sequence comes from Odontomachus brunneus, assembly GCF_010583005.1. Classification (NCBI taxonomy): domain Eukaryota; kingdom Metazoa; phylum Arthropoda; class Insecta; order Hymenoptera; family Formicidae; genus Odontomachus; species Odontomachus brunneus. The sequence goes on along the minus strand of NW_022639454.1, from coordinate 4,497,062 downwards.
ATTACGATTGAGTTTTCGCGCCGAAACAGAGCCGCACCGGGAAATCTATAGCGTCCCGGCTTGATCGTAAACGTCTTTCGTTCGGGAACAACGCTGACGAGCCAGCGCGTTCCGGGGGAGAAATTATTTTTTAAGCACAAAGTTTTCGCGCGCCGAGGATTCCCGCCTGTATCCGTTCGTGACGATTTTTCTGCCTAAATTTCTTCTTTACGAAGAGTTAACTTACTCTTTTTATATGCAGGCTTAATTGGGCCATTATCTCGTGAAGCTTCTGATCCCTCGCCGCGGAACTCTCTATTGATGACATTGGAAGTGAGAAAATACATGCCCAAAATTCTAGCAAAGCACGCTGTAAATAAAAGGTCCTGTCTACGAGAAATGATCCTTGGGATCGATCGAATACATTCAAAATATTTTGTCAAATATTTCGAAAACATTCCTTTTGTCCCGACGATCAACAGATGAAATTAACATGACATGCAACCTTTCATTTTAGTCTACCTTTCCTCGTGATTTTGTTATGTTTTTGATTGTCAGAGTAAAAGGAAAGCTTTTCGGAATATTTTTACAAACACATCGATCAATCACGAATGTCATTTTGTGAATAGAACCTTTTGATGTCCCTCGACGTGTTCCGCAAGAATTTTCCGCACACATTATTTCTCTTTAGACATCATTAATCAAAACAGCCACAGTGAGAACACAGGAGCCTTAAAACTAGATCTTCCTGCCGTGCGACGCGCAACTCGTTACCTGTGATATTTTTCAGTTTATCACGTTAATCAACATAATAATGTGCAATAACGGGAACTGTCGATAACTGCCTTTCATCCTATTAGTACTCCGTTATAATCTGGGGGACATCACTGTACCAAGATAAGGTTCATTCGTGGAAGCTCTTTAACGAAGCTTATTTTAATTATCCCCCGATGAGCTGAAGAGCGTCAGGCCGCGCACTAATTGCGTTAATTAGAAAATTTCCGTGCTTTCCTTGCGCCTATTAACCAAAAGCCAGGTAGAATTTCAATTTCGGGAACTCTCCCTCTCCTTGCTTGTCTCACTTTCACTTTCTCTCTCTTTCTCACTTCCTCTCCCCCCCTCTCTCTCTCTCTCTCTCTCTCCGCGCTCTGGTGCGGTCTCTTTCAGCGATATACAGTTATTTCAATCGGGAGGGTGCCGCAAACTCACCGAGATGTTATCTTTAATTGCGCGGCAGCGCGGTGTATTACGTCCCGTCGGCGCGATCTCTCGCGATTAATGCGATAGAGTAAATTGCGATTAGAAAAACGCGCTTGTCGTGTAACGACCCAACGTGCAAGCCCGTTATGCGTTTAAGTGCACGCGACAGAATGCATAATGTCGACGATTCCCGTCGATAAGCCAACGCATAGCGTACGAAGTTCACGTACGGCACTCTACCGAGATCTCCCCGAAGATTACTCGAAAGCGCTTCGACGACGAACTGTTCTTTCATCGGCAGGAAGCGTGTTAATCTTTGCGCATAGCGCTACTTGCAAATCTTCACGACAATCGGCCGCAAACGCGTAACCCGCAGAATTCCGTATTCGGAATTTCGACTCTGTTAAACCTTAAATTCTACAATGCAGTAGGAGTTAAGTTAGCAAAGTAAGTTTAATTATAACGATATTTATTTTACTCTGATAATGCCTGAAATTTTCCTTTTCTTTAGTGTCAAAATAAGCATTGAATGGAATAGTAAGGCTGAAAGTAGGATCAAAATTTCGACTCAGATAGATTAAATAGAATCAAAAGAAGTTGATGTAGGTTTCAGAGTATTAAAATAAGTGTTGAGTAGAATAGTAAGGCTGGAAGTAGAATCAAAATTTCGATTCGAGTTCACTTTAAGAGAATAGCTTCCCTGCGCAGCAAAAGAAGAGCAGAAAGAGGCGATTCTTGCGCGACGAAAGCGAAACTCTTTATCGTTCGCTGTACCGCATGAATAATCTGCTCTCGCTCTTTTATCGGTCTTTCACGAGCATACGGATGCGACTTTACCCGGAATGACGTTCGTTTTTAGGAAGGGCATAATTAAACCGGGAAAAGTGCACGGGCAGTGTATGTGTGTGTTTGCCGTTTGCTCGAATAAAATTAACTGGCCGGCGGCGCAGACCATAATCAATTTCGCACGGCGGCGTCCAATCTCGAGCGGTTAAAAGGGTTCAAAAAGATACGCGTTATGATGATGCGCGGTATATTTCGCGAGATACGCATCGCATTTTATTACGGTTTATGCAATAGCGAGGCGAGGCCGCGGCGAAACAATATCGATAACATTGATATTCAATTACTACACCGAGATACCCAGGTGAAATATTCTCCGCGGGATATTACCGTGTCGCGTTGTTTACACGCGCCGCAGTATTTTACAGTTGTAGCAGCGCTCCCCCCTCCTCATTAGCGAAGCGAAATTACTCGTATTCGATTATCTTCCTGCAAACGCGAGCGCGCGTCGCCGATAGCGGAAGCGCGCACGACGCGATGTCATTGATAGCCGCGCCGCTTTGTTTTACAGATTACGCGCGACGTTTTACGCGATTGCTTTAACGATTGGCGATCAATCGGGCGATTTCACGGGATCGACTTCCGGGATCGCAACCTGGATCAAACTATCTGGCTAGCCCAGCTCTATCCTCCGCATGCTTGTGTCACCGACCAACCGACCGACCAACCGACCGGCCGACCGACCGGCGGCCTGTCTGTCTGCCTGCCTGCCTGCCCGCCCGCCCGCGTAGACAAGGGGGTAGATAAAATCGGCATTACATTTAGGGACACGCACGTGCAAACCTATTAACGAACGCACGCTCACGCACCCGAACGAACGAGCGAGTGCGCGATGCCGCGCTCTGTGTAACTTGGCACGCACAAACGCACATACACATACACGTACGCGATCACACAACGATGATCAGTGTGATTTACGTGCCGCCGCCCGCTGTCCCAGAGCAACCCCCGCGAGCTCCGTGTCACCCTATTAACCTGTGAAGAGCGCTCATGCGTTACTATGAAATTTTGGAAAACGGCTTGGCTCGACGATGCCGAGTCTCCTTCGCTATGACGGGAATGCCGGTTTGCTGTTTTAACCCTCAATGTAAAATCATTCGTTTTTTTTGTTTTTTTTTTTAACAAACAGTGCGATGTCTGAGTCTATCAGACCCAGTAATTTTGACTTATCCCATAACTTTGTTGAAAATCGATTTTCTTGGATACAACTTTTTGAGAGGTATGAAAAAACTTCAGTTATAAGATAGTATATCCGTGATTCTGATGTGGCAAGTGCTTTTACAATTTAAAATGATCGTCAAGTCTTCTGCTCAGAAAGCGAGAGGAGCTCTATATTTATTTTCGAATGCCGCGAAGAAGACCGAGATAGATTTGTTTGATATACCAGAATCAAAATTTTAATTCTATTCTCATTGCAGATTCAAGTATATCTTTAAACGCATAATGTAATTTAGCTAAAGCTCTTTTTGCGTTTTTTGCGATTTTCAATCATATCATTTAACATGTTCAAGAGACGTGTGGATTACAATTTAATAAGTTTAAACGTGACGTGACTTAAAGCGATAAAAAACATGTAAAAAGAGATTCAGCTAAAGTGGCACAATTGGATTTGCAATGTTAGACTTGAATTTTCTAACATCTATGTATTCTGAGAAGTCGGTGTATGTGTAATTGTGTGTATGTGGAAACTGAATGACATGGAAACTGAAATCCTACTTAGCGCCTCTAAATGACAGAAAACGCTTGTAAGTACTAAAGAGGTAGAGTTAGTAAATTAAATAACATCATGCGTTTGATGTGCTCGATGCAGGCTTTAGAGCTTCAAAATAGACATGTTAAATAGTTATTGAAGTTAAAGATATGAGTAAAATTTTTCAACTCGGGATATTCTTAAGTCTCGCTAAAAGTCCCAAGCTAGAACAGAAAAGAGCTCACCCAGCCAGTTATCCTGTGCGAACGCGCTCTTTAACGAGCGTCTCAACTAACCGCTCGGACACTAACGATATTTTAATTGATAAAATTTTGCAGACGCCAGCGCAGCCCCCGCTGGCGGTGGACACAAATTTTCAATTTTCGCTGTCGCGAGATGGCGAAAAAGTTTAATTGCCGGCGTCCCGCCGACGCGCTGTTCGCGCGGAACTTTTAAAGCATTTCCGGTCGACTTGGACGAGCGCTTTGCCGGCTATCGTTCCGGGAGAGAGTTGGACGAAAAATTACGGCGTAAGAAGCGGAAAAATATTGTTTTGAGAACGCTCTGTAACACGGCGCGCTGAAATTTCTCACGCAGACGTCTACATCCCGCGCGCGGGACACCGCGAATATTATTCGAGTCGTTAACTTTGAAAAATAGTGCGAGAATCTTCCCGAAATCGGTACGCTTCGCTGATTTACGCCTTCGTGGAACTTATAATGTTCACAAAGCGGACTTTATCGCAGGGAGATTTCGCGAAGCCGTCGCTTCACTCATTTATTGTCACACGGCGCCGTTATTACTTATTTCTTCCCACGAACTCTCTTCGTACTTTTCGCGCAGTCTGTCTCGGCCGTGATTCAAACCTAGGCTCCGAAATCTGCCCGAGTTCGCCGGAATCAGCGCAGGAAATCGACGGTTTATTTAGATCTCTATCGATCGCAACGTGCACGCGGTCTCATTTCGCGGTGTTGCAGCAGCATCGATATAGAGCTGCGTTCGTATTCCGGCACACGTATAAATTACATCGAACGAGCGGTACTACGCATCAGGCACGCATTGCAAACGTTTCACGCTATCCGTACCGGAGACAGCAAGCGCGCTCGTTAATACACCGTGCGTGTTTTACGCATCTTAACTGTTAACCGGATCGCCGATGATTATCATCGCCAACCTTGGCACGACTGGGAAGTTATCTGGCCGTTTGGTCGAAGCAGGTCGACCAGGCCAGGTGAGCCAGTCCAGGAAGCTGCCCTGCGTGAATGTACCGGCCGGTCCTCCTGGATACCGGATCGTCCGTTACGAGCGCAACGACGGCTCGCGATATCGGCGTGACTGTGCAAGGACATAGCTGTATATTTTCTCACGGATTCCGCCCGGATGCCTCTCGGAAATATCTCGCGAGATCTGCGCTTAGTCATGCCGCAGTGCATATTTCATATAGTATCTATTCGCCGCGGGGCTGCGGTGGATCGTTGTATGTGTATTTTCCGCCAATTATTTTCTCCGCGTTCTCTGCCCGAGGTACGAACGGGTAGACCGCCGAGGCTTTTTCTCTGTTTCTTTGGATAGGCGCAGAAAGAAATATCCCGCATCGTTAAACAATCAACAGCGCGTATTCGATAAATCGATCCTTGCCTCTGGCGAAAGCGAGCATCGCAATGGAAAAAAAGTAATTACGACAGTACCATAAAAATCTCGAAATTTCGTGAATGCGGTACAGTCTCGACATGCCACGAATTTCGTATGTTTTCATTCCCCTATGCGATTTTTTGTACACATTATAATTTGCTTCGATCGTCAAACTGGACCTGCAAATATCTTTTACCCGTAAATATTTTTAGAGAGAGAAAGAGAGAGAGAGAGAGAGAGAGAGAGCTGCCAAGATATTTTTAGAGTCCGAGACAGTTAAAAACTAACGCGGAATCTCTCGCGGAAAAGCCAAACCGTCTGACATTTCAATAAGCAAATCTCAGGCAATGCCTTTGAACCGGTTATGCGAGCGTAGGTTGCTCCGATCACACAGTAACATATCCCGAGCAATCAAGAACCAACCGATGTAGGTGAACTCTAAAACGGGCGCTTGAGAAAGACGGCTCTTTTACCAAGCTCCGGAAATTGACTGTCTGATAAACACAGGAGAAGAACGTTTCTCTTTCGAAAACAATGAAAGCCAGGTCTCACTTACTATCGGGCGAAGAGCGCAGCGCGAGCGCGACTTAAAGTTACGCGCAATTTGCGTAACTTTATGCCCCAAGCATCGTCGGAATTAGCAGACGAGATCGCGGCGCGAATCGCACATCGAATCCCCGATTCGCGGTGTTTGATTATACAAGCCGTCGTCGCGGTCGCGAACGGGATAACATCACGCACGTTACCGTTGCACTTCCGGCGGCGACGGCGGCGGCGGCGGCGGCGTCGGCGACGGTGGTGGGAGGCTAGCACGTGGTCGTGAATTCACCCTCTCGTTTGCACGACGCGGCCGGCGTTCGCGAAGGTCGCGCGCGCGCCGTTGAGGAAAGAAGAACGCGTACGACGGTTCGGTGGTTGAATAAGGCCGGCCGAGGGAGGGAGCGTGGCGCGCGGCTGCGCGCGCACTCTCGGGCCACGCTGCCGCCGAGCGCGTGGTCGCGCCGCCTCAGTAACTGCGCAACCTCCTAGCGGGTTGGTCACGTCCGACGAGCGTCCGAAACTCACGCGCGTCCTTCCCAGGCCGTCGCTCGACGGGACTCACTACGAATTTCGTGTCTCTACTTGTCTGTCCCTCCTTCTGCTTCAGATGTTCTTGTCGCGAAGAATGACACCGTGATCACAGATTCGCGGGCGCTCCATGCCGTCCAAGCTGATCGCCAGCTAACTTCGTGCGACAACCGAACTGTCGAGTGCCTTTCGGAAGAAGTGCGCGAAGTGACAGTACCGTTATAGTCGGGAATTCGAACCGTGTTTGGAGACTGAGAGCCTGAGATCATGAGAGCGCTCGTTTACGTCGCGCTCATCGCGACGACTGTCGTCGCGGAGCCGAACGATCCGGTGAACAAGTCGCTGACGATAATGAAGTGTTGCCGAAACAACGAGGGCTTTCGATTCTCTGACGATCCGAACGAGTTGCCACGCTGCCAGCCGTCGTCGGTCCCATGGAAGCCAGTGATTTACTCGCCAACACGGCAAAAATTCGTCGACATACCATCCGAATGGAACGTCGTTGACGGCATGAGACCGAATTGTGATGACAGTAGGAAACTGACCCACGTGCCCTTCAGGACAGGAAACCCATTTTTTTTGCTCGACAACGGCAACGTGATACTTGAGATCAGCAGTCACGAGGTCTTCTCTCCAAGCCAATACTGCTCTGACAGTAGCGACTTGCTCATTTGCGTGCAGAAAAAATCAGGCAGTCACGCCGCCGCGACGATGAGGCCGCGTGTACGACGATGCTGCGGTGAGAACGCCACTTACCACGAGCACGGGTAAGTTTTGAACGAACGCGGGCAACTAGACAAATAGAAGCTTCGAAAAACGTCTTAAAAACACCTAAGCGACATTTAGCAAAAAGTCATCTGAGAAAGTAAGACGTCTTGTAGAAGTGTCTGCTACCTTAATTGACACGCGCAAGTGTCTTTCTCGGAGAGTCGGTTTTGCGACAATGCTGCCCGGAATTCATGTCGATTGTGAGTGAATTCTCTCGTTCTCTGTACCGTAGACGTGACTAGAATGACGAGGTTAGAATGATGAGGCTAAAACGACAAGAGAATTTCATTTCGTACAGTCGAGTCGCGACTTGACGTCTGAACGTCCGCGAGTCGTACGTAACGATCTCGCAACGTTTACGTGATGCTTCTTTCACGCTCAAAGCCTGCTTATTGAAGATATTATCGGGAATTAGCGAATATTATTACTCGTTACTTGAACATATCGCAGGATAAGTTCACACATGTGACATTTTAGCCGATTGTTTACTTCTCCGAGAAAGTCAAGGACTCGCAAGTCGCTCCTCTGCATTATTGTGTATCTGACTTGTTTACTTATCGCATACCTACCGAGTGAAACGCGTCAAACACACGTTCTATCTTAACGTTCATGACGCGTAAGAGTTTCTAGTTTTAGAATATTCGCGTAGAATATGCGCGCATTAATTCTATAGGGATTGAGGGGATAAAGAACAGCACATTCACACACACATACACACAGTCTAAACAGAATGTTATTCACCGTAGTCTTAAAAATGTGTCCGTCTCGTTCGGCGATCGCTAAGGAACTAGTGCAGGAAAAATCCTATTTGCGCGATGAATTATTCGCCTCGAAAAGCGCAAATGTTTTGCGAGGAACCGCGGCGTCGCGAGTTACTACGTAATAGATCGAGAAGTTCCTTCGAAACAAAAGGAGCCTACAATTCTCTAACAAATTATACGCATAATGTCATTCAACCATTTCAATTTCCACTTGAGACATTTTCGAGGTAAATATATCAAGAATTGATAATATCGTACGTTCGATTCGAGAATTCTTCGATCGCAATTGCTCCAATCACGATCCAATCGTGATCTAATCAGGAGTAACTAAAGCCAACGGCACACGATGTTTGTTTTCGTGCTGGATTGTTTGCCGGATGGAGATATTCTGTTTTGATTGGTGCATTTCCATTTATCTTCAAAAATGCACCAATCAGAACAGACTATTTCCATTCAGCAAGCAAACTAGCACGAAAACAAACATTATGTGCCGCTGGCTTTACTATGATGAGTAACCAATTCGTGCGCATCACGTGACTTGAGTTGATACGTAGAGAAATTTGAAGGCGCCATGTTTTTCCTGGATTCGTAACAATAGTTAACACTCGTGCCGATCGCAAGTATTCGCAATTACAACAGGTATGATCGTCTATGGAACAACTTGAAATAAGGTATCACTGATCAGCTACATATTTAGCGCGCGGTTGATAACATAAAAGTGGAAAAAGAGGAATTATCGATACGTGAGATTGTTTAAGAATAGTAACAGCTAACCTCTCTCAGCATCTTTAGTAAAGTTCGCTATTAAGTGCAACATCTCGTTTTCTTTTCGGATCAATCGCGCAAAACAATATTCCTCGTAGAAAACGAAGAGAAAAAGCTTGTTGTCGAGTGCGGTTGTTGAGTCACACTCGCGTTTCAGCATCGCGGCTTTGTAATAACACGCGGAAAAAAAATATATTGTTGCAGGAATACGTGCGTGCACTTGAAAGAGACAGCGGACGCACCTCCCTTGCTGCCAAATACTAATTCTGCCATTGAAATTATCGCGGGATTCCCAACCTGTCCCAAATCCGACAACTTCACGATCCTGGGAGACGCAAAGGATGCCGTGTTAAAACCCGACGGCGGCCTTGAGATAAAAGGAGTCTCCCTACCAAGCGGTCAGTTTTGCGTCGAGAGAATAAAGGAACTCAACCAAGTGGCCAAAGTGTTTGCCTGCCCCGAGCACGCACCACAGAGGTTAGTAAAAGATTTAATATATTTTATATATTTCATTCCCTCTTAGATGTATAATGTTGAGTACATAGCGGGAAAAAGTATAACCATTACATTTTACCTGAAAGATACAAAGTTATTAATTATACAACTCAATATATTTTTCCTCCTGCACTTCGACCTGGATGTGCAATGGCGCGTTTCGTGAGCCAAGGTAGTAAAGTTTCATAAATCGAGATAACATTGTGGAATGCTGTAGGGACCGTTACACAAGTCCACTTATTATCTGAGATCGAATCTATTTCAATATTTGTTCGAAATAGTAGATAATACGTAGTGATAGCACATGATGATCGGACACTGTGTCCGATCACTCATCCCTTTCTCAACCGATAACAACCGGTTACGAAGTACCCCAACTGCAGCGTAACTGTGTTCCACAATAGCTCCACAGAAAATAATACGTTGCCCTCGTAATCTTATCTTACCCTCCGTGTGAAATCCCGATATCTCCGAGCTTTTCCGAGCAGCGTTTCATAATTGATCGGATTACCGCGCGATAACCGGGCACTGACAACGCTAATATTGACCCGTCAATTATGCAAATACGATCTTGTGTCGTTCTTGTTCGCCCGATCATCGCTCATTCGTCCCGTCTAATGAAGAACAAAATTGAGCGCCGGCCGGTTCGGTCAAGTCGACCCACTTTAAGGCCTCGAGCACGATCCGACTTTTTGCCCCGTTAACTATCGCCTGCCGGGATCTGAATTTATCGCACGGCTTAATTGCACGTTCGACGGTAGCCGCGCGCCGCGAGGGATAAACGCCGGCCGTTCCTGCGTCGTTCGACGACGTGTGGAGAAAAAGTCGAGCCCTTCCCCACTTTCACTTCCCATCGAGCATTTCTAGGTCACGTATGTCCGATCCCGCGTCATGCCGTTCCTCGAAAACGTCCTCATAAGTCGGCGCTCGAGCCAGCGCGCGTTCCACGCGATTCCGAACGCGTGTATGTATGCCGGGAGCGTGTACCGCGACGTCGTGAAAAATCCAAGTAATGCGTCTCTCTACAGTTACATGACATAATCCGACGCGCTAAACGTCAAGCGTATCGCACATTTACGGTATCCTGCACACGTCGCATAAGACAGGGTTAGGAGATCTCATTTGCTGAGACGCGCGCATCCCGCCGGCTAAGGAGACCCGTGACAGATTGACGGCCTGACACGGGACATCGTTGTTAGCGAGATCCGACCGCTTCTATTTGGTACACGACATATTGCGTCGCGCGGAGCGTATACCGTTTACCCCGGAATCCCATTCTCTCTAGAAAGAAAGAATCGGCAGAACAGAAAGATCTCTTTAATGTATCTTCCTGCGACGCTCTGCAACACCGAATGAATCATCGCGAACACGTCGGAGCTCGGTGTCGCGTGTCGTGAGATTATTTCAAGTTCACCTGACTCTCTGAAACGTGTCGCGTTTGTCACGCGTGGTTCCTCGCGAGAGCCCAGGGAATTTCTGCCAACTCTACGTGCGAGCCAAACTCACGGAAATCTCGGAAACGCTTTCTCCGTGACTTTCACCGGATACACCATTAGCGTGTGTGTGGAAAGCGTTGTAGGGAGCGTGTCATTGCGGCACCGGATCGAAATTGAAACCGCGATGAATATGCACTTGCGGTAAATGTGATCCCGACGAATGTAAATCGGACGGTGTCCGAATGAGCGGTAACACGAGGAGATCCGCGGCGAGAAATTATTTCAGCCTGAATCTTTCGGCGAGTGATCTGGCGAGGGGGGGGGGAGGGGAGCAAGGGAGGGGACTTAATTAAAAGCGGACGTAACGATCGTCGAATAGTGCGGTATTACTTCCGTCATAAAGAATCGATCGAACACTTGGCTGACGCCCAGTGCTGGCGGTGAGCCAATCGGTCAATCGTCGATGTGACGTCGATAAAGCTGCCCGAATGTAATTAATCGCGACAGCGCGGCGAAGTAACCAATGGCGTCGCTAATTTCACCTTTTCTCGTTTCTTCTCGCCCGTCGCCGTGGATGGAGAAGTGTCGACGGCATCAGGATTTACATGCTAAATACACGGTGAGCCGTCGTTGTCGCCCGTTGTTTAAAGAAAAAACCACTTACGGGAAACTGGGAGAGTACAGTCTGTGTGCAAATTTACGCGGCGGTTAACTTGTCGCAAAAACAAACGCGCCGCCAGACAACGATCATTGTTACTTTGCCGTTAATTGTTATCGTTATCGCCCGAAATTGACGAATAAATTATTATACGTTGTTTGGGTTTCGCTGTGTCCGTCGCTAATTGTTGCATACGTCTGAATTACGGATTCATTGGGAAAAGGGGGGAAGGGGGAGGGGTCTTTCCATTAATACGCGAACGCGTGATGAAGCATAATACTATAGCAACACAAATTAAACGATACTCCGTTATTTGATACATGCGTTAATCCGCTCTGCAACGCGCTATCGCGATGACAATCGGTTCTGCGTACAAATAGCTGAAATTCAAAATAAAAGGGGAGGTAATTGATTGTGTAAGGCAAGAGGATTTGTATCTGCCAATGCGCGCGTCTACATTTTTCTGTCTCTCCACGAGAGTGGAGCCAAGTGCACTCAGAACCAAAAGCCAGACGTCAAAATGAGATGACGCTGGCGAACTGTACGCAAAATACACCGAAAGTAATGTCGCGGGCCATTCGAAATTTTCAGGCCGGTGATGCAAGCGCCGGACATCAGGTTCACCTTGTATCCCGTGGGCTTCATCATTAGCGCCGTCTTCCTGGCAGCTACCCTCGCAGCCGGTTGGCTGCTACCAACCTCTCATCACGTTCTGCACTGGCGCTGCCAGACTCATCATGTCGCCTGTCTGATGCTGGGGGATATTCTCATGGCCATCATTCAGCTTGCTGGGGATTCCCTTCATGACGGAAGCTGCAAGGCGCTCGGTGAGTCCCAGCTTATTATTGCCTTGTTAATTTTTTTCATCGTCGTTTCTTTCACTGTGCTACGAGGGCGCTGAAAGCCGCTGTAATTACGGCAACTTTAAGTCTCGTTACTCCGTCGGGCACGAAGAAGCGCGAAATACATGAGCGAAACTCGCGCTCGTCATTTTTCCCCGAGATATCGAGTCAAAGTGCAGTCCTATCCTGTTAACTTATCACACATTTTCGGACGAAAGCAAGACTGCAGGAGCAAAATTCTAATTCAATAGAATTCAATTCCCCCGATGCGAATCTTTTCGCGCTTCTTCCGAATATTCTTGGAATATATTTCGGGTTATTTTTCGAAACACTACGTTTTTAGAAACAAACATTCCGCTAATCATGTGTCTCTCACGACACAAAAATCTCAACTGGTCGAAATTATTTGGTTGACGTTCCGAAGTCTCGTTTTTATTGCGTCACGTGCTGAGTCCGCCATCTGTCAAGCAATTGGCGATTTTCCGGAAGATAACGCGAACAGCCGATTCCACTGCGACAATTCTCCGCACAATAAACTATATTTTAATAGCAACGTAAACGAAAGAACGAACAATTCGCTGTTTATCGGAGCGTTACAATCGTCCAATATGCTTCTTTTATTAACGCCCGTCGCTATGAATCGAAGCGACGCGACTCGGATTAAACGAAATTGAAAACCAACCGGGCCTTCGCGCTGAACGACAGGCATATTAAAAGGCAATAAAAAAATAGAAATAATGATTTCAGTGACTTCGCGAAATTGGAATTTAAAGAGACCGAATTTAAAGAACGATGTATGCGAATTTCTCATTTCGTTTAATTTTCCTCCGTTTGCTATCCCGGAGTAAGTTCACTGATCTATCGACTCGTCTCGATAACTGAGCTTACCGAGTAACGCGTATGAAAGGAGCTAAGTGTTTAAATTTATCGTGAAAAGCAAGCTGATCTCGATTAAATGCTCTCTACAATCGTATTTTATCTGTATAGCTACACGGGAAAAATATCTTAATTTGTCTTTTTTTTTTTAATTTTTTGTATAAATTCTTGTCAATTTTACTAATGCGGGAATAGATTGCCGTCAGTCTTGCTGAAGAACATAGTAAATTTCGCTAGAAACAGCACATTTTTTAATGGCATATTTCAGTTCCTAAGATATAAATAGCATATCTGAAACGAAGAGATAGTCAGTTACTGCGGAATGTCAATCTGTTCCTCGCTTGAAAAAAATCCCGCAATAATATTCACTGTAAAATTTTCTCCGTGCGCATAAAATTGCATCATACTGAAAGTCGACGTGCCGATAACATATCGTACATTACACGTAATCGAGGTCACAAATGAAACTCACCGTGCGAAAAGACGCGAAAACTGAATATTTCACGGAGCTGTCGAGGAGCATTCGACTTGCGAAGGTATGCGATGTCAATTATACGCGCGATGTCAGCTGGTGTAACCGAATGCACAGATGGAATACGAATTCGGCGGGCGGCCAACGATCGGAGCCGGCTTTATTTGCCGGGCGGTCCCCCGAAACTCCGGGGGTAATTATTCGGATAATCGTAGTAATCCCTCGCAAAGCTTCGCTTCTCTCGGCTCATTCCAATCGCGAGAATCGATTAGTGCGTACAGCCGTGCGAGTCCAGCTTCTCCGCGTAATGGTGCGCAGCGGTTCTCATTTGCATGAGGAATCGATTACGCAGATTTCACTCGGCGCTCGCTGTTTTTTTTTTTCTATCGTGATCCGCGTTTAACTGTTTGCTCTTACAAATTGACACGACTAACCGTGCACGCGCTAGACTGAAGATCGCCGTCGTGTTCTTCAACTGTTGGAGTATGTTTAAAAGACGAAAGAGGGTACCGTTAAAATACTTTCTCTCGATTGCTTCACAAATTTACAGAAATCTCAAACTCAAAGCAGCCGATTTGTTACACACATGAAACGCATGCCGCTTCCCAGGCAAGGCTTATTAACATACGGGAAATAAGAAAAAAGAAATCTCGCGGGACATCCGTGTTTGTCGTTGATATACTCACAAATAAGAAGCCGAGATCGGGAAGTGAAGCATAAATTTATTTTCGGAGTAGCCAGTCCGCTCTCTGATCGCAACGCTCATCGAACGAAAACGGAAGCTTTTACAGCTTCCGCTGTGGTAATAGCCGCGAAGCGGTTACGAGGTCGTGGACCTCTCGTCCACGAAAACCAAAGAAAGGAGAAAGTAGAACTCAGCGTTGAACTGACCCGCAATCTCTCTCTCTCTCTCTCTCTCTCTTCTTCTTCTCTCCATTCTATATCTCCTCGACGTTTTTTTTTTTCTCTCGCCGCGAAGGGAACGTTGCTTCACGCAGCGTGCTGTCTTTTTTCATGGAAAGATCTTGAATGATTCAGTCATGCTTTCGACTTTGGTTTATGCGATCACTCGGTGGTCCGCTCGTCGCAGAATCGTTTGTCGCGTGTAGAAAATTGAATGCAACGTGAGTTGAGATTCTTAAGTGTCTCGGATCGCCGTTGATGTTCCTTCAATTTGTTCAACGTTCCCGTCACGCGGACTGAAACACGCGTTCCAGCGCGTCGGAATCACTTAAATCGACGAGGTGGCAATGTTCCTCGCGGCGCGATGATGATCACGCGAAACGCATGTCTCCACCTCCTCGGCGAGCAATCCGCAGACGCACGCGTTGCGTATCCCATTACGGCGACGCGGATGTCGTGGCGAGCATTACGGCGCGAAGTCGCGCCGCGTTAAACATAGGAATTCCAGCATGCCGTTCCGCGACGCGTGGCTAACGGTAACCGGATTCTTTTTATTACGAAACCGCGTTACCGCGCGCGCGTGCGCGCGCTTATTGTCTCGTGGAAAGCGCGCGAGAAACCGTTCGCCAATGATGCGTTGTCCAGCGTTCGCCCTCGCATGCATACGTCGCTTCAATGGCCTTCCACCGACAGGAAAATATCGGACGAAGCGTGGAATGCACCGCGATGCAATTTTGAAGCACGCCGAATTCCGCGGCACGACGAGCGAGCGAGCGCGGCTTCGCCCGAATAGCTATGCGATAAATGCAAAAAGTGTTCCGCGTGTCCGGTCGCGCGTTCTTTTTCAATTTTTATTTATTTTTTTTTTTTCACCCGACCCGCCGGTGTATATCGAAATAATCCGATCCGTGCAGTATTTAAATAATTCAAGATATCGAATTTACACGTGAAATCTCGAGCGCGTTTCGCTTCCGCACGCGAATTATTTCTGGTAATACGGATAATAACGTCATTATTTGCGAAGCGTTGCGTTAAATATAATTCTTTTCTTTCGCATTGGATTTCGGATTTATATCATAAATTAAATATTATCATTTATGCCGATATGTGTACTTTGCTCGACGTCTCGCGATCTCGTCAAGTGAAATTTGCTCGACACAACGCGAGTCGCAAAATTTTTGTTGCGCATTAGCTCTGTAAATCCCATTGAAATTGAAGAGCGCCAATGGAAAACATACTCGGAATATAACATTATAGAGGCTGAAGAGAGGATTATCTTTTTATTATATATTTTTTATCAGAAATTTTGGTATGATTTAAAAAGAGAAAAAGAGGCGAAGAAGAAGATGTTGTGAGACTCGTTGCTACAGAGTTCTATGCTGTCCTGGCGTCAGCTCGTGGTTGTCACCGTGGCCAGGCGTTTGACGCGAATCGATCGGAAACGCGGCGTAAATTAATAACAATCGCACGTTCGATAATAATTGCTACGGGCGAAATTTCCAATGTGTACTGTCCTGACGGCTCTGATGACGGTCTTGAAGGTCCACAATGTTTTGAAAGCGTCAACTGTTGACTGTTGTGATCTCGCGGACGTTCAGTCGCGAACGATGACGTAGCACTTTTGGCCGATTGTTGTGGATTTTTCGAGCGTATGTTTCCGTGTTATTGCGTCTCGAGCCGGCGAGCGACGCGGAGCACACGTGTGCCGGCGCGTTAATTACGATCCCGTCGGTCGAGTGAAATATTTCGTTGGCTCGTGAAATATTTAATCGGGCTCTCGTCGGCATCGCGCGGTCATTAACACGCGTTTCTCCGATCGAATCACGCGAGTGTCAGTGCCACGTGTGAGTATCCAGTGTCCACGACGGAGCAGCCAGGACGGCGGAGCGCAGGACACCGGGATGCGATACGCCGCACATTTCGAGGTACGACAGATCATTTCTCATGCACTTCCGGCTCTAATGGACGGGTGTGCCGAGAGTTAAGGAAATACCCGAGTTAGATTGACATTCATTGGTCAATTGTTATTTGACAGGCAATCATAACTCTGTCAATTTCGCGGGTCTCTCATCAACCTGTACACTGTAAAAACTGGTGTGTTAAATTTAATATTTTATGTGTTCCAAATCATCCACTCTCATTTGTGTGTAAATTTAACACATGTGGTAAAAAGTAACACGCATGATATGTAAACAATTAACATAAGAATTTAACACTTGAATACCGTCACAGTTTGTGTTAAATTGACATATGTATAATGTTAAGTTAATTAAAATAAAACGTTACTTTAACACTTGAGAGAAGTATTAATCTACGGTTTTGTGATAAAATGAAAATGTTAAATTGACATAATCTATGTCTAACATATTATGTCAATTTAACACAATCTGTGATTCCTAACGGTATTCAAGTGTTAAATTTTTGTATTAATTTTTTCCATATTATGCGTGTTACTTTTTAACATATTTGTATTAAATTTACGCATAAATGAGAGTGGATGATTTGGGACACATGAAATGTGTTAAATTTAGCACATCAGTTCTTACAGTGTAGTTATTTTGCGCGCTGCGAGAAATATTGATCCAAATAGCCAAATATTACAACATCCGAGCACTAAACTTCGCGAAACTTGTTTCTCGTTTGCAAAAATCAAGCGAAGCATAATTCAATAGAACGTCTTCGGTCGTCTTGCGTTGCATCGCAAGGTAGCCTTGATCAGACAATGAACACGACAACGTGAGCTATTACTCTCGCAATCTTTCTAATCGATTCATCTGCGATCGTATCTGTCAAGTCATGCGACGCCTGAGGGGCTGGGAGCGGAAGGGGCGAGGAGAGGAGGGAGGGGAACGATGATGCGTCCACGCGTCGTAGATTTCGCTCTTGTTACTTTAAAGATGCACAAAGCGCGAGCGTGCAAAGAGCCATGAGAAATACGCGAGGAGAGCGTCTGTGAGGAGACGCGTCGCTCGTCGCGTTTGCATTTCGTAGTTCCTTCTCTCTCCTGACCTTTCTCGCGATGTGATATCTCCTCGGAAAACATCAAGACGGCGACCCTCGCCGTGACTTTGGCTTTGACCGAGAGTCTAATGTCGCTCAGACGTTGGGCGCCCATTTAAGGAGAAAACGCCGTTGCCGTAATGTCGTCTTGAATGGGAGGGAGAGGGAGAGAACGGAGAGTAAATCAAAGCCTCTCGCGTTGCCTTTTCAAGACATGCTCGTTGCTGCACGCGAATTCGAGGAACGACGGATGGGTGAAAGAGGATTTTACTTGATTGGCAGGAAATTTCAGCGCTCTCTCTCTCTCTCTCTCTCTCCCCTTCCCCCTTCCCCCCTCTCTCTCTATCTATCTATCTATCTATCTATCTATCTATCTATCTCTCTCTCTCTCTCTCTCTCTCTCTCACTGACTTGCTTGCGAGATGTACTATTTGCGCGATGCCATCGTTTAGACCGGATATGCGATACTATCGCGCGGCAGTAACATTACGGTGAATGCTATTTCGTGTGTTTCGTTCAATCTTGTGAGAGATAGGAGTCCCGGTGGAAAAATTCGCAAAGAACGATCTCGCTCGGTGTATAAATCAAGTTAGGAATTTTACGAAAAATATTTTCCCGCTGAACCGGGAACGCGTTAAAATATTCACCCCTCGGGAGTCACGGTGCGCAGCGACTCTTACTTATCATTCCACACATATGTCTTTAATGGGCTACGAAAACAGTTCGTTCCTCGCAATACGGACCGGTCTTAATGAGCGCGCGGAAAACTATTGAACGTTTTTACTTTAACTTTTGTCCGAAAATTTTTGGAGAAATCTGACGTGTACAAATCGATTTTCATAGCTCTCGCGATACTTTCCACATTTTTATGCAACCAACAGTTTAATCAGACGACTTGAGACGCGATGATTTGAAAGGTCCACTTATTGTTGATAGCTGCATGAAATCTCGAGCGTTATTTCAATCTACGATATGTTGACTTCGCGTGACCCGTCGTCAAGCCCTTCGAGGAGTAGAAACACTCGTCCCGTCTTTTTCCTCTGTCTGACGCACGAGACGGCTATATTCATAATCTCCGGACGGCGACGTCCGATGAAAGAAATCGTCGCCGTGATATCTTCGGGATTAATGACGGCAAAAACGGCGCGCGCACGCCTCCGCGTCGTGAAGTCACCGAGTTTTGTTCCGGCAACGAGCCCTGTTCCCGCGTTTGTTCCCTCGTTTAGAGAATCCCTCCGATCTCTCGTCAAGGAGAGTATTTATGTCCGCCAGATGCCTGTTAGACAAATACGGGGACTTCCTTGAGTATCCCGCGGGAGAGAGGGATCTTAGAATATACACCGTGAATCTGCGATTTACGGTATCCAGATACCGGCGCAACAGATTGAACGCACTAAAACGAGCGTTTATTTAAAGAGATCTGAGAAACGGATCATGGACTTCCGGACATAACATGTAAAGTTGCGTCAATTTTTGTCAATGTGCCCAGTCGGGCAAATGCAATTTTAAAAGATGAAAAGAGTTCGACTGAATTTCGCTCCTTCTCCGTGGGATTTTGAACTTTTTGTAAAATTTTGAATATTCCAATAAAGGATACGTACAAGTTTGAAGCTTGGGACGAGTAAATTAAGAATATACAATTTTGATATTATTTTCGTAGTCGTTTGGGAGATGAACGACCCAAAAGGTTGCAATCTCAACGAACAGCCGTACTATTGAGATTGCAACCTTTTGGATTGTTTATCTTCCAAACTGCTACAAGAGTGATACCAAGACTTTGTTTTCAATTTACTTGATATAAACTTCAAATCAGTGTATCATCAATCTTTAAAGTCTTTCCGAAAAAGAGGCGAGATATCCATAGGCGCTTGGCCGCACCCTTTGTTGAAACGTTGAGGCATCATTTGTCGACGTTGATTAGTACACTCTCTCGAGATACATTTACGGCGAATTCTCTCAGTCTTCATTTCACGCGCGTGATTAGTATTACGCGAGCACAACTAAAGACTGAACCGAAGTCGCACTTGTGTTCGGCCCGCAAAATTGTCCATTAACTTATCTCTATGCCGGCATTATATGCATATAACGCGCGCGGCTTAATCGCGCCTGTACTCGTACTATGTTTGTAATTGCGCGAGTGCTCAGACTTTAATTAGAAAGAATTATCTCGACATTCGGGACGGCTGCGGTTAAATCCTGGGCGATACACTCGCTGCCTCCTCGATAAGCCCTCGCCGTTGCGGAGAGAAGTATATTGTAACGTTCTGCACGAGGCCACCCATTAACAATGAGCCCTTTATAACTATTAACGTTAGGCCTCGCGAAAAATGCAGGCGCGCAGAACAACTGCGGGTACGTTGCGTGCACTCTGCGTAAATACACGTCGCTGTTTCGCGCTTTCTCAAGCGAGACCGACGGCCGTTGTCGCGAGGAATAAAGGCGCGAGGGAGCGCTTTTTTAAACGCGCGGGAAAAAGCGCATCTTCTTACGGACGATAAGCGTGATAGAGACCGTTCCGTTTCTTAATTCGACGATAAACTCGGCGGGGAGGATCACTTTTATCGGTGGCCGAGTAAGACTAATGTTTATTCATGGACGCGGTCGTCGAACTAAATTTCCCGCTTCCTCCGAAACTTGGAACTCTAGAGAGAAGCGCCGCGACGGATAGTCGCCGCTAGAGACGAGTAATCTTTGCCCTACTTTATCTAAGGCGAGAGAGAGCTATATCTCTCGCCTAAATCGAAAATACATCGGGCGTGAATACTGGCGTTTAACAGGCCGCTGAATGTCGGGAAACATCTGGCGAAATATCTTTCGCTTTCCATACATAAAATCGCGCAAAGTCGCTTCTCTGAATTTGTCTTTTAGTATAATGTTTGTTTATTTAATTGAAGTTCGATTTTAATTTTTCGGAATATCTGCCTGAAGTTAAACCGCTAGGAATAATCTCTGAGTCACTCTCGAGCCGCTTTCGTAAAATGTCAGTCGCAATCTCAGGTGTTTTGTATCTGACACAAACGCGCGCACGTCTCGAGGAAGTTCCGCAAACGGCGAATGACATAAGGAGTCAACGTGTACTCTCTCTCGTCGAATGTACTCGGCTATAAATAGGGGCAGAATCGCTCGTAAAAAGTCAATGAGCGTTGCTCTCCGCCTCGCGCGCGCCCGCGTGTCCCTACTTGCGTGCGTGTTTATGCGTACGCACACGCGCGAGCGTGCACTCACGCGCCGCTTCAATATGGCAAGTCGTGCTTTGGTTCCCGATATCCATATGCGGCTAATGGCGGCGGAGGCAGAATCTCTTTTTGCGCGGTAGTCTGTATCGATAGCGCTCGGTGCATTCACCTCTTTACTGCACGGAGTGTGTATGTGTGTGCGTATGTGTGTTCGTGTTTTGCGGAGATTTTTTCATTACTGGGTTCTTGCGAATCTCGCGAAATATGAAGTCGTTTGAGCGGCCGTGTTTGTCCGTTGAATATGAAATGTCTCATTCGGAAAGCTTGAATTTTGTAAAAGGTTCCTTGCACGTAACGCGCAGTGTTGAGGGGGACTCTATATGTCCTGTTTAACAAAAATATGCTCTTCTTCAGGAAATTCGCCACCGACATCCGTTGGGAAATATCCCGGAAAAGCAGATGAAATTTGCTCTGATCTCCCTAGAAATCAGAGAAATTGTATATCTTTCTTCCGCAGTCTTAGGTAAAACACATCTCGTTCATGGAGTGACTCGCGTATATTTCGATATCGGCGATCTTATTCGGTTGCATGGGTGATAAAATACTTCCCTGGCATTAACAGTGTATAATTTTATCGTAAACGGTCAAAAGCAAAACTTTATTTCTATACTGTGAGTTTTGAAAAAGTGTAATTAATCTTGAAGTATTTTTGGCGCACATTTAATGGCGCGCTTAGCGGCGAGATTACATGGAAATGAATTCAATACCAGCTGTCCCAGCCAGAACCTATTATAGTTATCATTGTAATTTGATGCGCCGTTCTTGCGTGCATCTTTATGAATGCCCTTTTCGGGTGTCTCGTAAAGCTTTCCGTTTTTGCGCCGTCGTTCGCAAACTCGCACGCCGCAAGCGTTTTGTCCGGACGCAACAAATCGCGGCGCGTCGTTTTTATTTGCGGAAAACGCGGCGGTGATTAAAGAGCGGCACGATAGTGGCAGGAAATAAGCCCTTTGCAAAGAACAAAAAAAAGCGGACGAGTCGTATGTTGTATGTGGGTGCAAAGTAATTACGCGAGAGACGCAATCTGGAACGTATGAGGACGCACACGCTTTTTATCGCGTACTCCATGCGACTTTCAGACACGAAGCGTTGATCCGATTATATCGAGAGAACATCAATAAAGCGCGCAAATGGCTCAGAATGGAAGAGAGTGCACGGTAGACGAGTTAACTTTCGTTAGTTCCTCGCGTGAGAGAATTAATTTAGATTGATCAAGTATTAGCGCGCACCTTGAGGGTGTTTAAAATATAAAGTAAAGCATCTTAATTTTAATTAAAACACGTTCTTGGAGATGTTAAAAATAATTCTCGAATTACAAATCAAGTGAAAAATATACCGATTCTCTATTTCCTTTCCTTTCTCTCTTTCTCTCTCTCTCTCTCTTTATCTTGCTTAAACATCGTTTTTTTTCTCTTGTATCCAAGAGGTAGCTTTGAGTATTATCAGTGCATGTTATCGCTTCTCCACGAACTGTCGATGCAATCACGACACGATTTCGATTCGCAACCGTCATTTCGCGTAATTGGTAGCCGTAAATCCGCGCGTCGTTCCTCCCGAGATGAACGAGTCGCGGCGCATCGATCGCATTTGCAGAAAGAAAAAGTCGTAATCAGATTGTCGACGGGGCATCATCGCGTCGAGAGCAGGCAGAAGGGGAGTCGAGGGTCCCCATGGCGCCATGGGACTACCAAAGTTCCTCCCCCCCTCTCTCTCTCTCTCGCTCCCTCCCTCTTTCTCTCTGTCGTCATCGCGACTTGTTCGTTTCTCTCGACGACGAGATACGTCGTCCCGGTCACGTAACCCTAAATTGGTCAATTATTTCCCAATCGTTGTCGCAACGGATCACGTTTGCAGTCCTGGAGGCATCCGTATTGGCTCGGGATCCAAGCCAGACATTACCAGCGTCTGCCTGGGCCGCGCACGTGGAGCCGACCGGAAAAACACACGCGACTGCTTCTTCCCGAGACAATCTTGTCAGGAAGATATCACGATGCGATCTCGCTCCGTGAACAATTTCGCCCGTCTAATGTTTGTTTATCACGAGCGGTCGGAGCTCAAGGCAGAGGTAGCCCCAATGCTTGAACACTAATAATCTAATTCTGGACATTTTTGTAGTTTTGATTTGTAAAAAAATACGAATATTTCAACTTTTAAAGTAAAATATATACATACACATGGAAAAAAAAACAGTATGGCTGGTTTACATATAAATTAGTTTGTGCCATCCAGATTCAATCCAGATAAAATACTAACTAATGATGTGGTCGTTGCAACCATAGTGCTATTGCTGAGTTACGCTGATGATATCTGGTTGCTCCAGCCAGTGCATTCATTGTGGGTACCACTCCCGCAGATTTCTGGTGGCAACAACTGGATAACGCGCAACTACACTGATGTAGTTGATGTAATTGACAAATATACCTACCCAAAAGTTACACTCCGATTTCTTTCTAATTTCGCACAAATGTAGAAATACAAAAAATATTTAGGTAATATTTTTCATCTTGGCCCACGTTGAATTTCACGAGCAGTTTGTAGCTTTTTAATGTTCTCACTCCTATTATCAAGTGCAACAAAAATGCATAAGAAATAAAATTGAATACAAGATACAGGCCTTTTTGGTTTGCTGATTATAAATATAAAGTCAAATGTGTAAAATTATTTGTATAAATAATAAAATGTTTAAATGAAACATGTAAAAAGTTGAAGAAAAGTCATTTATACAAATATTTTCTTGGTTTGGTCGAGATTTGAACCATTTTTTACTAGTTTAGCATAGATTTGAAATATTTCGGTGGAATCTCGACTAAAGAATTTTAGAATGATTCGTGTCTCAGCTATGCCGACTTTGTTAACATTTTAATTAAAATTGCCGAATTGCTCTCGGTTTAGCCGAGATTCGAACCATTTTTGACTAATTTAACACAGATTTGAAATATTTCGGTTGGAATTTCGGCTAAAAAAATTTAGAATGGTTCATGTCTCAGCTGTGCCGATTTTGTTAAAATTTTAATTAAAATTGCCTGATTTCTCGATTTGGCCGAGATTCGAACCATTTTTAACTAATTTAGCACAGATTTGAAATATTTCGGTTGAAATCTCGGCTAAAGAAATTTAGAACGGTTCGTGTCTCAGCTATGCCGATTTTGTTAAAATTATTTAACTATATCTTGTATTCAATTTTATATCTTATGCATTTTTGTTGTACTTGTTGATGATAGGAGTGAGAACATTAAAAAACTACAAACGTGAAACTCAAAGTGGGTCAAAATGAAAAAATATGACAAATATTTTTTGTATTTTTATATTTGTGCCAAATTAGGAAGAAATCGGAATGTATCTTCTGGGTAAGTTTACTTGTGAGCCATGTTAACCATACAAGAATAACCAAGGTAATTCAATTGTGCTGCTCACAACTAAATATTTATGTACACCATATTCTTTTTTTCCATGTGCGCATATTGAATATGCATTTTACGTTGAAAGTTTGAAAATATTTATACGCACTTAAAGACCAAAACGATAAGACTGTCAAGAGTGAAGTACCGGTGTTATTAGCATTCAGAGGTATTGGTACTTTTATTGTATGCACAAGAGAAAAATATATCGCCGGCCGACACGCGTGCAATACTATTAGCTTCACGTTGGCGTGATTCCGCGATTTCCTCAGTGCAGGGAAGCGCGAAGTTTTCCGATAAAGATGAGGAACTAACGATGCGCGAGCGAATCTCTGAAATGTTTTGCAGCGCAAACGATCGGTATTGACGTTGTTTTGTGCCAATCTTGAAAAATCCCCGGGTTTCCATCCGCGACTCGAACAAATCGTTTCGCCCTGACGTCGCGGATACCTACGTCGTATATTCCTGTAAGCGCAGGCTGACGCGGATACAAAGAAATTTGTCGACACGCAACGCGCGAGGGATTTTCGAGGAGTGAGAGTGAGAGCTCTCGGAAAGACATAAAAAAAAACTGCGATCTCCGGGCGCTCTTCTCGCGTCGTCCATCCGGCTTTCGTTTGCATCGCGTCGTTTCGCGCAAGTTCGAGCTTTGTCTCGCGCGAATATAAAAGCGAGCGGAGGGAGCGCGCGTCAGGCACGATAAATAAACCTACCCCGTTCGAGCCGATATAGAACGCGTAGGACAATTTACTTTTCTACCGAGTATACCGGGATCGGAATGTGTGCGCGCTCTCCTCTCCCGGAAAAGGGGAGAGATTTCAGTCTCCATCAACAGATCGAAGAACAGTGGTTCTTCCGTCAGTTGGTTTAAAACTTTTGCCAAGTGTCCTCTTGCCGCACGTTTTCACGCCGAATATGATATCGCAGTTTGTCGTTTCGCATCACGCTCGATCGCAATTAGTGTCTACACAGAGTAAGGATCGTATAATCGCGTTTAGCGCGGAGAATACGTCGGTAGAGGAGATAAGTAAGCCGAGGTTTTCCCAGTAGCTGAAAGTACAAACGAATCGGCTAGTTGCATGATGTTAATTTCGCGAGTGCTTCATGAAAATTACTGGAATCTCACAAGACACGCGAGTACGTCAAAGTAACGGACGTCCAACTAGCTAGTTGCAGAAAGAAGGCGAAGGCGTTTTTACCGTATGAGATTTAAATTTTAATCTCGTGAGTGGCCTAAGCGTTTTGTATCTTCAGCGTATCATGCGCTGGGCTATATTTATTTATACTAGAACCCATTTTATTCCTGAATGCTACACAGACGGGCATTAAGAACTGCTTATTAGCCTGCTAGGAACAGGCTTTTCCCCCTTTCCGCCGCGGCGTGGAGCGTCGTGCTTTTAAGTAATTGTCAAATACACTTTCGAGATTGTATCACGCGTACATCACAGCATCCGCGTTCGCCTCTCTTCAAACAATTCGTCCGGGTAAAGTGAAGCGAGCGAGGAAGCCTCGCTTTCGACGTCGCGATCGGAGATCCAGGATCCGAGCGTTAAATTGCGAATGCCGCGGCGGAATTTTCCGGAACGCTTGATTTAAGCGCGACCGTCGGGGAAGATATTATGCGGCGCGGCGCGTAACTTCATAGGAGCCTTTTCACGGTACGTTAGAGCGAAATGGAAATAAATAACAAGCGGCAACGACGATTACGCCGCAAGCCCGGGCAATCAGTTTTTCCGGGTTTTCCGGCCGCGTTGGAACCGTCGCCCCGTGTGCCGTGCGGCGGAAGAGCAAAGTACACAGTGGCGCGGCTAGACGAAGGAAGCACCTCAGCCCCCACGGTGTCGGCCGCGCGCCGGAGGGTAGAATTATTTCTCTTCGTTCCATCGCTTCCTAACCTCGTTACGGAATGAAAAGAAAGCTCTCTCGTCGCGTCGAAGTTCGGCCGACCGGCGACCGGAGTCACACCGACGAGCAAACACCCGGGAAGACCCGCGCGATCGCCTTCGTCTCTTTCTCCCCTCTTCCTCCCCCCCTTTTTCTTTCACGCACACATGCGTTCTCACTCCTTTTTTGTCTAGCTCCCTTTTTTCGTCTCATGCACCCTCTCCCCCATCCTCGCCCCGCAAAATGGGTTCGGGGGATGTGACACGGGAAAAACGCGGTTACACACCCCATTCTACTACGCGGGCCCGCGAATACTCTCCTCTCTCTCTCTCTCATCGCGTATTTCCGATTCGTCCCGCCGTACGTCCCACCGTATGGCGATATCGCCTAACGAAGCGTTTTCTCTCGCGTGGCATAGTGTGCGCCGACTGGATACATGGAATAACTCTATCGTGAGTCGCGATATAGAAAATCGATCCGTCGCGCAGAAAAGTTCGATGATTTATGCGGCTTATCACTTTGTCGAGCGAGTAGCTGGCTCGCTCCGTCGCGAGAACCACTTTGAAAATTAAATCTATCGCGCTATCCGTTTCCCATATTGCGCGAAAATCGTTAAAGAAGAAAAAAGGGAAAAGTATTAACGCAGGTGGGGTTCGAGGAGTGAAAAAGGAAGCCGGGCATCCTTCGTTATCGGGCAGCATCGCACGGCGGATCTCCCTTTTCTCGCTGAAACTTATTTCGCAATCATATTCGCGCGCACGCGGATTTTCGAAAACTTGCGGATTTCGTCGAAATATCGATATAGAGCGCTTAACGACGTACACTGTTAGCTTGACTTTGGGAGCGCTGTCTCGCAGAGAAAATCCAATATTCGAAAATTCAATATTATACGGTTAAAGCCATCGGATTCTACGGAGTACGTAACGCGTACTCCCGGATATTACCCGATATTAGAAAAAGCTGACTACGCAGAGGCACGAAGAGGGATGGGGACGAGGACGACGACGACGTCGACGTCGGCGCGGATCCCGCGGGCGTCGACGTCGATTTCGTCCTTACTTACGTCGCGACGCGAGGGTCGAAAACAGACGGCGTCTTGCCGTCTTTTCTCTCTCCGTCTCTCGTGCGCACGCACACCAACTTCCGCGGCTCCAATAAGTTCGGAGGGATGATGAAGCGGCGGGAATCTGAGCGGAAAAACCGGGAGCTCGCTCGTCTTTTTGCCGGCTTTCCGGCGCGCAAATATAGATGCATGTACACCGAACGGCGGAAACCGGCTCGGGGGAGAGATGAAAAGGAAATGCTTCTTGGTGCTTATTTGGTAAATGGTGTAGCGCGCGATCGAGAAATAAGTAACTCCTCCTCGTTGTACAGAACAGATCGATTCGAAGCGAGAATAATCGTCTAGCCGTTCGCGTTGCGTCCACAACCGAACAGGCAGGCTGATCTCGAGAACGCATCGTCACCGTCGCGAACTCTGCCTCCCCTGTGGCAAGAAATTGAAGTGCTTCTCTGGTCGTTCAATCGCGAAACCACCCCTCCTATGTGTATACGCGCGACGACGCGGTGTCGGCCGTGTTTGGACCGCGTCCATTTCTCGGATAGTTCCGAATCCTGTGTAGTTTCGCGACGAAGTTTTCAGGACGCTCTCTTCGCAGCGTCCGTGCGTCACACGCTAAAACAACGAAGCTGAAGAAGAAGAAGCGCCACGACCAAGCCCGCTACAATATCGCGCGCCGCGACTCGGACGTGGACCAGACAGTCGGTAACATTCATCCTCGACAGCGTTTCTCTATCTTGTCCCGCGTATCCTAGGAGTTTGCTTCTACTTCTTCTGGTTGTTTGCGCGTATTTATGTCGTGCTTTTTATCCCGCCACTGGCCGTATCTCGTGTTTGTTCTCGTTTGTCGGTTCCGCCACGACGTGCACGTTGAGACACGGTGGTAGTAAGAAGACGGAGACGCGCGCGCAAAAGAGAGAAAGAAAGAGAAAAAGAGTTTTTTTCCTACACATGAATGTAAACGATACATGGAGTTCCTTGCGAAACAAAGTGGCCATATTTTCGAGTCTCCCGCGAAAAGGGGACGCAAACGTGTCTTATCATCATCATATTCGCGATAATAATTAAATCGAAGAGGAAAGGAAGATATGCACTGAGAAAAAAATGTTTGATATTTGTAACTATAATCGTAATAGAGAAATCGTAAATACAGAAATAATTACTGTTAATTATAGTTAAGAAAACTATTTTTTGTCAAATTTTACTATAATGTTAGTGATAATAATCATATATGTATGTCACTACCACTATCTTCGTATTAGAACAACCAAAAAATATGATTGGCCAAAAATAACTATAATTTTAATTAGGTCAACCATTTTTTTCTCACGATTTAGAATGATAAATATAAATGCGTCTCTCTCTCTCTTACAAAGAGTAGGAGATACCGAGTATAAAATTACTATTTCTCACTTCTAGTATCTTCTTAACTTTTCATATTTCTATATCTTATTCGTGCGAATTGTCAACAGAAATATTTCTCGTACATTAAAATATTAATATAGAGTTTCTTCGATAAGTCAAAAATATTTTACCTCAGATTATTGTTACAATATTGTTTAATCCTATTGTAGTCGCTGTAAAATGCGATATTATCTTACGCGAGAATAATTTCGAAAATTAATTTTTAAGAATTACTGAAATCAAATCGGCAGAGTTAGCGAACTGATCTTGTAGATGTAGCATTGTATTCGGGTATAATTACATCGCGCAGCGAGCTCGTGCGATTATGAATCCGCCTATGAGATGACATCTATCTCTGTCTTCTCATCCTACTTTTTCGTAACGTCTACTCAAACTACGGAATCTTGCCTTAGTGCTTTTCTTACCGACTGAAAGCTGGAATCCCTTCTTGATGGACGCGAAATCACGATGAAACGTAAAAAGGTGAAGACGGCGCAAAGCCTATTCTCCTTCGTGTGATTCCAAACGTCCTATCAATCTTCCGGGACTCTCGCATCTTCGAGCTTCGAGTTCTCTCGAGTACCTCTCCCTAGTTTTTCAATCCGCCTTTCTCAAGGTCTCTAATTCTTCATCCGCGATTCTTAATCTCGACCCATTATTTTTGTCCTAATCAATAACAGTAGTTAGACACCACCCTTACTCTTTTACGAAGTTTCCGGCAGTGATTCACGCGACCTGTTTTCCCCATCGACTTTCCCGTTTCTTTCGTACATTCATTAACGGGAGAGAAAGTGTGTGTATGTGTATGTGTGTGAGAGAAAGAGAGAGAGAGAGAGAGAGAGATTGTATCCACCGCAAATATTGGTATTATTACGGGAAGGAAATCTCGTGGACTTTATCGTCCCGGGAATGATACGAGAGAATATCGCAGTCCGATATTGGGAATCAGCATTGCAATAATGCTCAGAGAATTTCTACAATTTCGTTGCCTCCTCTTCGAATCTCAGAGCTGGACGAGGGATGAACATAACGACGATTGTGGGAATATAGTCTTGCGGCGCACATATATCCCTACCTATATCGCGATAATGACGATAGTAGCTGTAAATTGCCGTTGCCCGCGACAGCGCCGAGCGTATTCGTGATTACGACGATAATAAATTGGACGACGACTTGGAGGACCGATAGCTTGTTATTACCGTCATGCTCGCTGCGGCTTTCCCGACAGTCGATTATCGTGTCTAGTTTACTTTAGTCACCCGGTAAGTTGATATCCCATGAAGTGATATTATCAAGTCCGAATGGCAAGAAAAGTGAGAGAGAGACAGAGAGAGAGAGAGAGAGAGAGAGAGAGACCCTGTAACTCGATCTGTTTATTTTCTTTGTGATACTGTTAATTTCTCGAAGAAACGAGATCATTTCTTACCATTCAGACGACGTTCCGAGGCATGTGCAATTTTTAGCTCTTGTGTCAAGATCAACGAATCAATTCTCTTAATATTGAGGGAATGTAAAAAGTATAATCGCGCGGAGATGTCTCGTGTAGTATTTCAGGCGTGGAAATACTGCGGCATTTTTTTATTAAACTTCCGTGTTATCATTCATCCGGTTTGGACTTGTACGAACGACATAAACAAACAAACACACATACACACTATACGGGGGAGCTAAATTTAACCAAAGCGAGAGAAATCAGTAGGGAAATCGTAGAGAAGAAGCGCACAACTGACTCGGTTTATTCCGCGGCTGCTTAATTATGAAAGTACATATGGACGGAATAACGTTGCGCTTAGTTCCACTTGAAATGATTTGCAAACTTGATGAAATTCATTCGTCGCGCGTTGAAATACGGCAGAAAAAGGGAGAGGGAATATACTAATATTAATAACATCTCCTGACGGAGCAGGAGGAGGATGAGAGGACTGTGGGGGCTGCAGCTGCACCCGGAAATGGAGCTTGCCGCGGCGGCTCCGCGCGGACGCGAAACATTTTTCGACGCAATATGTCCGATTAAACTCACATGGCGGCGTCACGCAATAATTCATACGGTCGCGCTGGCGCGGCTCCTCTCGCCGTTCTTCTCCCTCACCCACCTCCATGTGTTTCCCGGCTGTTTTTCGGCAACGTTTTTAAGGCTCGCGCGCGGCTAATAGGAAAAGATTGTGTCTAGCTGGGGTGGCAGCGTCGCTGCTTCCCCCTCTGGCGACGTGGGTCGCCTCGCGCTCGATTTATCATCGTGACGTTACGCGAAGTCCTACCGCGCGAGGGATGGCTCCCGTTCTTCCCCGTCCTCGTACCGCGACGTCCCTTCCAGCCGACCGACCCTCCGCGTAAGCGTCTCATCCTGTGAAATTAAGGCGAGTCGCGGGGTTTACCGTTTCACGAGCCGCATCACGATTAAGTGCCTCGTCGCCGCTCCGATAAATCCTCCGACGGCTCCGCGTCGTCGTATAGCTACGCGCGCGAGCGCATTTTCCGTCCCGCGCTGCGCCCATCCCCTCCGGGCCCGTCATAAATATTTATCGCGAGTAAAAGAAAGGACATTGGCTGCGGGGGAAACGACCAGACGCCCCGTCGTTACATTCGCGAAAGATCACGTCGGCGGTGCGCCTGTCGCGGGGGAAATGAGGTCGCGCGTGCGTTTGATCGTGCGAGCGAATCGAACGCTCTGTTATTCTTCGTCTCTTTGAATGGCGACTTTTTTAATCAGGACTTTCTTTCTGGCGAATCCGCCCCGGAACAATCAATCTTCGTGGAGACAAAATTCTCTCAAACAATTTTTTGAGTTCATGAATAATATTTTTTTAAGTTAAGGACATTTCGCTCGTTATTTGAAGGTAATATTGTTTCGTGAGTTCCGACACCTCTTTTTTTCAGAAAAAGCCATGCTTTTAATTCAAATATGAATTGCACGCAACCGTTGAATTATTTTACCGCTAAATTATCCAAATCTCTGTTAATTAATTTATTTGGTCCCGGCAGCATCGGTCATTAATTGATTAATATTGTAGTTGACTAAAATAATCAGCAAATTGATCATCAAAATTAATCGATCGTAATGCGCTAAAAAAAGAATATTTAGAAATTTATATATGAGATATAAAGTTTATTTATGAGAAAAACAAAGTTTAAATGAAGCTTATTTCTGTCAAAAATAAACTTTATACCCAACAAAAATAAATTTCCAAGTATTCTCTTTCTAGTGCATAACGATTGATTAATTTACTGATTTGCCAATTACTTCAGTAAATCACAATTTTAATCGGCTAATGCCCAACACTGATGTGCTCCCCGTTTGTGCTCATCGGTGTGCACCGAATGCATCTTTCCATTAATTCATGGCGCGAGACGCTCCACGTCCTTTCACGAGCTCGCAAATTAGTAACGTGCGGCCTTGAGGATTCAAGAGACCCGTGTTTTTTATATACGCGCATCCCGCTTTGTTCGCCTCGCGACACGCCAGAACGCATACGGCGGAGTCCTTTACGCGCGCGCAACCCTCGACAGGAAGGATGCACATCTCCCTCTCGTTGAGAGGGGTGCCTCCGCGAGCTCTTCAATTATCCGTCGCACGCCGGAGTGCAGCAACAGAGCGTCGAGCCGCGGGATGAAATTCCAATTCGTTGGGGTTCAGCGTGTTGCGTCCTCGAGTACCAATCCATGCCGTCGCCGTCTCTCTCGCTACTCTCGCTGCTCATTGCTCCGTCCTAGGGTGGACCGCGAAATTCGAAATAAAAAGGGTAAGAGATAGTCAGGAGAGGAATGAGAGAGAAGAGAAAGAGTGAGAGAGAGGAGGAGGTAGAGGACCACGCGCGGACCCTTGGAAATTTATTCACCGCACCGGAACTGAGAAGTTTAGCGACCGGGTAGTAGTAGTACAGTCGGTGCTCGCGCAGTATTACGCTATGAGAAATAGTATCGTCCTCGATCCGCCGCCCGTATCCCGTTTAATGCATATTCAGCGGCTGCGCCTCCGGTAACCGCCGGCGGAAAATCTAGGAGTGTGGAGTAAGCTCGGTAATTTCGTACTTTCACTTAGGCGCGTACTTATCTATAATCTCTTTCTCTTTCCTTTACTCGCTCGTTGGCGGTCGGCCGATCGCCAGAAAGAGAAAGAGACAGACAGAGAGAGAGAGAGAGAGAGAGAGAGAGAGAGAGAGAGAGAGAGA
>NW_022639454.1:4461319-4463638 GCF_010583005.1 Odontomachus brunneus | reverse complement strand
AGAGAGAGAGAGAGAGAGAGAGAGAGAGAGAGAGAGACTTTACTGCGCGATAAGTCGCGCGAAACTGGTCCCGCGACTCACTATATAAAAATATAAGGTAATCTTATAGAAACTTAATAATTTCGCGTGACAGCGCTTGGCGCGCAACAACGCGATGAGGTTTATCTCGTTTCGCGAACGTTCCTGCACGTACGAGGCGAACGGTTACGCTGACGCATTCTTGTTAGTTCGGGAAGGGTTTAGAGCCGGTCTTGTGAGCGACTTTAATTTCTCGGCCTCTTGGCCGACACCGACCTTGTTTTCCTAATTATAGCTGTAGAAACGGACAGTATTAATGAAATGCAAATTGGGATTGTTTGACGCTCCGACACAAATACATTGTTGAAAACGCGACGTCCCGTTACAATTTCTGACATTTAATTTCGCATTGAAACTTTGACGATTATCCGCTAATTGGATTAGAATGACGTGTAACAGCGAATCGTAAAAGCGTCAATTAATTAATATTCATCATCAGTGATCAATTAACAATAAACGCGCTATTAATACGTATTATAATACATTAGTATACGTGAAATATTTATTTCGCAGAAATAATTAATCAAATCATACGTTTCTCTGCGATGATAAATGCCGGTAATCGCGCGATTTAGCAGCAAGAAACTAATTAGATATAAACCCAATGTAAAATTACAATTCCCATTTTCCGCGTAACGCCAGATAACGATAACACCGGTATTTCAAGCAGGAAAAAGAACCGGTAAAACCGCTTAAAATCTACACTTGGCCCTTCGCCGCATTTCAACGAAACAGGAATTCTAACAGAGTTCGGGAGTTATACTCGCCGTAGTTGCTCGCATCGCGAAAGCAGCGGATACACCGCAATCGCGCTTAGGCGACGAGCGAAGAGGCATGCACGGCCGATCGATATTTAATATTTGTCCTCGCCCGCGCCGCGCACGCGGCCGGCGTTTTCCTCCCGCTTTCGAGGCAGTTCAAATTTACTTTGGAATTTCGCACGGCGATTTTATTACGAGGAAAAAGTTTACCCGCGAAAGAGAAATCCGTTCTTTCCGTTTCGCGACTTGTGGTGGCCCCCTTCTTTTCCGTTCTCTCTCTCTCTGTCTCTCTTTCTTTATTCCTCTCTTCTCCCCTCTCTCTCTCTCTTCCTCTTTGCGTGGCGCACCGTCGACGCCCGTAAAGAAGAGCGCGTCTTTATGCGACGTGCAAAAGTCTCGCACTCTCGCCGGGAACCCGGGACGGTTTTATCGTTGAAAAGCGCGTCGGGACTTTTCTTGGCACGGTATCCGAGGTTTTTCCTTTTTGCGGTTCGCGCGCGCGCACCGTGCCGCGTCGCGCCGCGCTCGGGTAACTTTCCCTTTCTCTGCTCTTCCGGTCTCCTCGTCTTTCTTCCTTCGCCTCGTCGGTTTCTCTCTCTTCTCGATCTCTTCTTCTTCTCCTCCTTCTCCTCTCTCTTCTCCTTCTACCACTTCCCTCCTCATCGCCCAATACCTCTCTCTCGTGATTTTATTTACGTGTTTTCGGCTCGTACACGAGTGTCCTCGAAAGCGTCCGCGAAAGAGTACTCGCCCGCGCTCTTATCCTCCGGTCCGTGAAGAAAGGCTTCGGCTGAGAATCATTTGCTCTCCTCGCTGATTCGATGGGTGTGTCCGACGTAACGTTGAAGGTAATGGAATTACGGGCGGGTTTTCCTCCTTCTCTCTCTCCGCCGGTGAGTCGCGGCGCGCGGAACGACGCTGTGCATTTATGGAGATACTTTTGCGGAACGTTTACGAGAGGGACGGCGAAATCCGTGCTTTTCGCAGAAAGCAAACCGGTAGTCGGTCTCCTTCCTCGAAATCGATCGGATCTCGTCGACTTCTCTCTCCCTCCCTCTCTTCTCCTCGCTCGCTCGTCGATATTTTGGTAACCGTAAGAGGATTCCCTGATATCTCGCGGAGCTTAATCGGATCGCTAAGAAATCGAATTAAACGTTGAAGTGTTTTGCGAAAGCATTGGGCTCACCATGCGCTAAATCGCTCAACGCGAGAGGAATAATCGGGGGGTTTTAAATTAAGTTATAAATATGTTGCGCCGCGCGCGATCGATGCGCATTGTTTCGTCAGTGGCGGCGCAGGCAGGCAGGCTAGTATGCGAATTATGCGCGAACGCGCTTGTTTTGTAAATATTAAGCGCTGATAATAACGCGATGAAATATCACTATTGTTTCGCGAATTCAATATGCGAAGTGTTGGCTTGGAAGGTGTACTCTCTCTCTCTCTCTCTCTCTCTCTCTCTCTCTCTCTCTCTCTCTCTCTC
>NW_022639454.1:4457240-4460365 GCF_010583005.1 Odontomachus brunneus | reverse complement strand
CTCTCTCTCTCTCTCTCTCTCTCTCTCTCTCTCTCTCTCTCTCTCTCTCTCGCGCGCGCACGCGACCGGAGATATTAATGCTCGCGAGTGGGGGAGCTTGCTCTACCACTACCGGATTCGAGCCAAAACTTCAACGTCAAAGGCGGGAATCGCGTGTCAGCTACGAGGAAATTGAAATCCATAAAGTATAAATGGCGACCGGAGCTTCGAGAGATTTCGCCCGGCATTACTATTTCCCATGGCCACCTCATTATTTCCTTTTCGTGTGATTTCGCGCTCGCGATAGCGCCCGGCTACGTGCTCGGAATATCCGCGAATATCGCCCGGCCTGCGATACTTACCGTCGTCTCCCGAGACGAGAAAGAGACACGCCAGGTGTTGCTACGTGCCGAAGCCCCGGCGGCTATACGCAAAACGCCATATGGCCGCCCCATCGGCAGTGGTGTATCGCATTTCACGGTCGCCACCGTCTATGGGCCCTTTGTGTCACAATGTGTTCCCCATTTAACACGTCGATTGCTCTTCAAAAAATGTGTAAGACTTATTTACACGGGCGCCTCCTGGTAAGCGCTTTCTCTCCCTCCCAACTCTTTTCTATGAGTTACTAGCTTAAACTACCCGGCGTTGCCCGGGTTATTACAAAGTGTCAAGGGGATGAAATTCGGGGGGAAGCGAGTGAGGTGCCAGGTTTTATGGTAGTCTATATTTTCCGCAGGGTGTTAGAAAGTAACCATGCAAAATTTTGTCAAATGGTTTAGGGGTCCATAAAGAATATACAAACAGACATCTTACATTTCACATAAATATATATTATAATACGCACGTACATAATGTTTTCACTTTAAACAAGTCAGCCAAATGTCTCAAACGCATATATAAATTCACGCGCGCATTATTGTTAATGAAAATTAGCTAAATTGCATTTTTCAGTGCTATATAATTCCTAAACTATTCGACTATTTAGGTTATTCATATGTCTTAGAGATTTTATACACAGAATTGAGTGATTTTTTAGAATATAATATCACACTTTCTATTTAAAAAAACTAAGTTTAATCCTCCATATAATCTCCATATGACCCAGGCAGATGGCCGTAAAATTCAAGTTCATGGTCTTTTTTCCCGTCAAAACTCCATAAATTTTGTCTAAAATATTTTTATCTGGCGGGCTTAGTTTTCGAGATATTCGAATATTTAAAAAAATTCCCATGGGAAAAAATTTGGTCCAAGATCGCGAGTCTCTCTTGTGATGCTGATGATGTAACGGAACTGAATGAGCACGTTGACGCTACCGTTGGACCGAAGTGGACGTTGCGAGTCCGCCGCTTGTTTCCGTGTAAAATAGAGTAATGGAATTTCAAGGAGGACGGTACACACAGAAGCGAATGCAATGAGAGAGTTTACAACGACGGGCTCG
This sequence comes from Odontomachus brunneus, assembly GCF_010583005.1. NCBI lineage: Eukaryota > Metazoa > Arthropoda > Insecta > Hymenoptera > Formicidae > Odontomachus > Odontomachus brunneus. The sequence continues at coordinate 4,458,948 of NW_022639454.1, read as the reverse complement.
CGACTTGCGAACGCGCCAGCATTTCCGATGGAATTTGTCGCCGCGCGTTTGAGAACCGTGTACCTCGTTTTGTATGTCGATCAAGTCGTAAGTACCGCGAATGGGAGCAAACACGCCGCGCGTACTCCCGAGGTGGTTTTACAAACGATAAGTGCCACGACGAGCGTAGGCGTGGGCTTTCCTATGTCGATTAAGCTCCCGTATGTGAAGGCGTGGCTCGTAGTCGGCAAACGCTCGCCTTTCTTCGTATGAAAAGGAAAGTCCACGTGGAAGCTCGCATTGTGGAAAGTGCTGGCGCGCTCTGAAGCAATTTCGCGCTTGGCAATGCTCGCCGCGTAGCACGCGTAGCAATAAGAAAATTCGATTTAAAGGGTAGGAAGACGTGAAATGGTCGGTGTGCAAATATAATTCGTTGCGCGATTAATAAAACTTTCCGCAACGTAAGCGAGCCGGATCTCAACGAGATACACAAGCGAGCGTCTAATTGAACGAAATCATTAGAGCACCTCATGTAGTGCATTCTCTCCCTCCCTCTCCTCCCCACTTACCCCCTTGTTCTTCGAACTGAGTGCCGTATTAAAATAATCTAGTTCCAAATCCGTTCGGAGATAGTTCGCGAGGAAATTGCCAAATGTTCGGCCTTGCGTGAGTCCGGTCCTCGTTGGGTTTACGTCGTTGTAAAGACCAGAAACCGCAAATTCAACGAGTGAGATAGATAAAGCGAGCAGGATAGTCCAATAAGGTAAAAGTACCAATACTTCGATCTAATTCTGCACATCCTTATCCTTTTAGCTTTCAAACACGAATATTTTTAAACTTCCAACATAAAGAGAATACACATGCATATATTCTAGGTTGAAAGTTTAAATTTTGTTATCTAAAACATTAAAAGCATCCAGACATTGATACTTCTATCTTATATATTCAATTTTTTCCTCCATAACAAACTCATCAACATAATCCGGGCAGTCGCTGAGTAATAGAGAAAAAATTCGGCAATTAAAAATCCTACGAGAAGGAAAGAACGCGAAGGCTAACTCGAGTCGGAAAAAAAGATCGGCTTCTCGCGATCGTCGGTATTTCTTTTTCTGGATCACAGCATTAAGCGGGAGAATGAGTGAGTGAGAGAGAGAGAAAGGGAGAGCGAGAAAGAAATAAAAATTAAACGCTCCGGACATTCTCTCCCTCCTCTTGCTTCTACATCCCGTTAAACGGCATTTCGCCGTCCCGGCTTTGGGAATTTTAGAACTCGGTCTCGTTCTTGAATTGGTTCCGTGCCAGTGCAAAACTCTCATGCTCCGATGAGTACGCGCCTCGAGTGTAATCGCTCTCTCGTCGCGGCTGTCGGAGCTCTCGCGCGTCACATGGCGTCGTAAATACCCGCTCGCGCACTGCCACGCACTAGGATCGGATGCATAAACGTTCGCATAACTGCCTGCGGGATTGTTATGCCGCGGCGGGCTGAAAGTGCGGCCGCTTGATCGATCGATCGGGAAAACAATGGGACCGGCACTCGGCGAGCAGCTTTAAATAGGCCCGCTCGAGGCTGCTCTCCCTGCAATTCGTGCTAGATTCCAGAAGATTGGATATACGCGGGCGAAATAAAATCGCTCGCGAAAGCCGCCTTTATTTGATCGTGCGAGAGACTCGCCGCAGGCTTTCTCTCTCTCTCTCTCTCTCTCTCTCTCTCTCTCTCTCTCTCTCTCTC
>NW_022639454.1:4425669-4454305 GCF_010583005.1 Odontomachus brunneus | reverse complement strand
CTCTCTCTCTCTCTCTCTCTCTCTCTCTCTCTCTCTCTCTCTCTCTCTCTCCATTGACGGCACAATACGGCAAATTGTAAGCATGGAACGTATCTGACTAGCAATTTCGTGTCAAAAGAAGCGCAAGTCATTAATTCCCCGGTTGATTCTTCCGCGGAAATTTCTCGTCGAAGCGAATAGATGTCGATGTGGGGTGAATAGTTAAATTAATCGAACACCTGGATTATACGTGTCGATGTTAGAGAATACGCGGAGTCACGGGAACGATATTTATGCGCGAAACAAGTGTGCGGAAACAATGAAAATTTCACCTAAGCGATATATTCCGCGTATTATAAATTCATATAGAAAACAATTGGGATACTCGTGATTGCATGACTCGCGTACACAAGAGTTCGCAAACAAACCTAGAAAATTAATCACTTATTATTTCCCGCTTCTATTACTGCACCGGACGCGATCGACATTTCGCGCTTTGAATGCCGCGATTCTAATTAACAAGCGGCGAGTTGACTTAGCGCGGAGCAACATACGTTCAATCCGAGTTATTGAATCGAATGGGGGTCGAGAGAACGTTTTAACGGCATCGTTAGCAGACTTTTCCCACGAGCGGTTAGCCGATCGCGCCGAAAGCGCTTAGTGTAGAATACAGAATTTTCCGGCCAGTGTGGTAACGGAGGGAGAGGAGAGGAAAAAAAAACGAGGCCGAAAGCTCACCGTGCCGCGGGTTACAAGCGGTCGATAAGCCGGTGCCGCTTTTCGAACGCGCTCCGGAACGGCACTAACCGTACTTCGTTATAGCGAACGAGCAAAATGGCGAGTTATTTTCGTTGCTTGATAATGCGGGAACGCGGTCGCGAGAGTTTCGGCTCGCTGCGAAGGAGAAGAAGACATTATCCGCCTGCCGCAACGCGCCGCGCAGCTTTCGCAATTCGCGGCAATAGCAGATGACGATTGCGTGAAATCATACGTATTGCACGCGTCACGCACTTTCTCTTCTACAATTAGTCGCACCACCTTCTTGAAAAATTCTGCGCCGAGCTCTTCTCGCCAAGATCTCGTCATCGTTGCATTGAGACTCGACGTTCCCTGATCATTTTGAGAGGAACAAATGAAACTGCTCGGAAGACGAGAAATTTCATCTGAAACATATAATTGGATCTTTTTCTCCTGAGTGTTGGGCATCGATCGTCATGTATAAAATATCACAAGTAATTTCGTCGACTGATGAAATTAATTATTAATCAAACTTTGATGTGAGTATTTGCGGTGATTAATAATTAATGTTTTAGATCGAATGAGATTATTTGAGATTTTATAACGATTAATTCCGATCGATTTGTTTATTCGATTATTTCTGTCAGAGAAAATTCTCATTGATCAGTGCCCGACGCCGTCTTAAAGTTCCTAATAATTCCGTTGAGAAACGAAAGATCTTTCGTGCCGGTGAAATGGCGCAACGACAATGACAGCGGAGACATTCCTCTCGCGAACTCTGCCCTTCCGTGAAAGACACATCTCCTCGGCGGAAAGAGAGGGAGTTTAAACGTTTTCACAGTCACGGGCCGTCGTGGCGGCAATTACGCGTTGCTCGCGGAATCGCAGCGTCGCGGGGAACGCGAGGAGAGCGTTATTGCGGTCTGACATTGCGCCGAGTCGGCGACGCGAGTGGCTCGACCGCGGTGCACGTTTGTCGAAGGTTAACGCGAATCTCCTCGTGGCGAGATTTCGCGCGAGAGCCTTCGCCGCAAGATTTCCCAGGCGCTGCTCTTCGGCGCAGCGTGATCGTCGGCTGAGGCGAGATCGGGTTACGCGAAAACCGGCCGCGAGTTCTCCGCGCGTAAACTGGAGCGCGTAACAAAGGCTCGCGGGAGAAGGTAGAGCACTCTGGTTCCTGACAAGTAGAGCATGAAGCGAATGAACGAGCTGAATGTACGAACGAACAACTCGCGGACGCGGGCGGGGAAAATCGCGAGCGTTTTGAACGCTGCATAAGAATTGAATGCGAAAAACGGCGTTTCAAAGTCGACCCCTTTGACTGTCCGTTTTTGTTTACTTTGCCGTGCACTTCCGGTGAAATGATGCCACGTCGCCGGCTTTTTATTGCTTCCGACGAGCGGTGCCGCGACAGCCTAGAGAGAGAGAGAGGGAGAGAGAGAGAGAGAGAGAGAGAGAGAGAGAGAGAGCCAGCCAACCGCGTTACGCTGCAAGTGTCAGTCTTTCTTTCGTGTGTAACACACTTCGTATTCGGTAAACTCGATTTGTATTTTTAGCAGCGATCTCCGTGTGTCATCGCTGTTGTCGCTCATGGCGCGATCAATGCAAATCGAATGTAGGAATACGTTTGGTTTCAGTTTTATACGCCACTATCTGCGAAAGTTGCTTTTCATACTTGTAGATTAGATTGTCTCATCTTGAGCTATCGTTTCCGCACTTTTTTCACATTTATTGCTCTCTTGCCGACTCCTGAAGATTTTAAGATCTTTATTAATAGTTGTCACTTGAAACTTGTCTGAAGTGAGAGATTCTCAGACTTGAATTTAGAATGAAATGTAAATTCACCAGTTGAATAGAGCGATTACAAGTGTAACGTCACATCATACGATTCACTTACCAGATTTCGGTCTAATTCTAGATTCATATCTGAATATTCTCACGTGAGACAAATTTCAACCGTTAATAAGAACCTAAGACCTAAATTTAGGTCCATACATTAATAGCCGTTACTTGAAACTTGCCTCAGCTGACATACTCGGACTCAAAGTTTGAGTGAGCTTTTCAGTTGAAGCACAATTACAAATGTAGTATCGTATATAATTTAAATAAAAAAACTCAAATCTAACTCTAAATTCAGATCTGAATACCTCAGGCGACATACTCGGATTCAAAGTTTGAGTGAGCTTTCAAGTTGAAGCACAATTACAAATATAGTATCGTATATAATTTAAATAAAAAAACTCAAATCTAACTCTAAATTCAGATCTGAATACCTCAGGCGACATACTCGGATTCAAAGTTTGAGTGAGCTTTCAAGTTGAAGCACAATTACAAATATAGTATCGTATATAATTTAAATAAAAAAACTCAAATCTAACTCTAAATTCAGATCTGAGTATCTCACATGGGGCGTGGGAAGTTTCAAGTAACGACTGTTAATACGAGCCTTAAAGTTTCGCAATTAGGATCCGAGGATCTTAGGATCTGAGTTTCGCCATTGAATCATATGATACATGCGACATTATATTTGGAGTCATGATTCAATTGAAAAATTCACATCTAACTCTAAATTCAAATCTGCATATCTCATCTGGGGTAAACTTCAACTAAGGACTATTAATACAGGTCTAAGTCCCGTATTAACAGTTGTCACTTGAAACTTGTCTGACGCGAGGTACTTGGATTTATTCCACTCAGAATTGGATCCAAGTTTTTCAGTGAAATTATGATACATGTCACATTTATATTTACAATTGTGATTCAACTGAAAAGCTCTCCTCTGAATTAAAGTCGGAGTGTCTCACTTGAGACGAGTTTCAAGTGACAGCTATTAACACGAGGCACGAACAATTATCGGTCGTCATCATAAACGATAAAACGAAACCACGCTCGGTTTTATCGTTTTCAACGTCCGTCTATCGGACACATCGCGACGAAAGATACGCCAATACACTATCGTGTTAACGTTTCCGGATATTAAATATTTACCCTCGCCACGACTCTCCGATGACACTTGGCTCGGTAATGCGCCCTCGTCGGATCAAAGTTACGGTATAAAAGCGCCAACGTGTGCGTCATTCACTCCCAGGCGATGGGCTCGCGATGAGTAAGCCCGCGCGACTTTACGCCCGTGTCGAGCGAGGTGACGAGCGTTCGTTTGACGTTTTGCACGATCGTTACACGAGCGATCGCCCTCAAGGGTTAAATAAAAAGCCCGGACACTCGATAAGCTTTGAACAACGTCTCGCGATCGCGTTCGGTTCGCTGGCCCGGCGAATCGCGTTCGCGGTTAGCCGGATTGACCCGATTGTCCAAGAGTCGATACCGGCAAGATTCGCTACTTTGGCCGTACACGTTCCCGTTCCGGTCCGGAGACGTAATTCGGCTGATAGACGGACGGACAGACGAACATTTTCCGGGCCGGTGCGCGTCAGCGTCGGCCGTAAAATTTCACCTCGTTCGTTACGTTGAGCGCGAGTCCAACCGGATTAACGCCGTAGATCCGTGTGACGCGGCGGTGAAACGTGTTAGCTAATTGCGAACTTCGCGCAGCCAGTTTGAACATGTTTCAATCGAGTTCCGTTCAATTGCCAGGGCGAATTCCCCGGTAACTCTTGCCGCGCCGCGCAAATGTCGCTTCTCTGTGATTAGGGCGCGAAGATGCAGATGTGGCACGCGATGATACCGTCCGCACGTAGTTCGCCGTCCGAAGAGCGGCTGCACGATTCGCAGAGTCGCGAGCCGCTGTTTTCTCTCCTGGTATTATGCAAAACTGTCCGCGTTCGCTCTCACCTCGGATAAAAAGGAATTCCAGTGGCTCGCGATATTCGCCTCGATTTGCCGGCGTGTCCAGCCCGTGCCGCACGGTTGTTAGCGCTCTAACGCCGCGGTTTAGCCGGATTAACGTGTCGCGAACGGTATCTCGAGTGTCAGCAGGAAGCGCTTTCCTGCGCGGCGTGTAGAGGAAAACACCCAATTATTGACATCCCCCTTCAACCCCCGACTATTGACATCCCCCTCGGCAATGATGGGCATTAAATCGATGAGAATTTTCTCTTCGGCTGAGATAATCTCGACAAATTAATCGTCCGAATTAATTGATTAATATGCAAAACCACAAATAATTTTATCGATTGATGAAGTCAATTGTTAATTAAGTTTTACGATTGATTGCACACTGACTAACAATTAATTTTATTATCTCATTAAATTATTTCATTTCATATATGATTTGTGTATGTTTGTGCGATTGATCAATTTCGACTGATCGATTATTCTCGTCAAAGAACATTTTCATCAGTTAATGTCCAACACTGAAGAAAACCCTCCCTTAGTTACTGAAGAAAAACCGGTAACTCTAGAAAAAACCGGTTTTCCTCGAGACCAGTGGCCTGAATCTATCCGTAGTTTTTAGTTGCGAAGATCCCTTTTGGTATCATAGTGCAGGCAAGAAGTTTCATTACAGTGCTGGTCGCTTTTTCTAAACTGTCAGCTTTTTCTAAACTGTCAATAACCAAGGAGGATGACAATAATTGGCTGTTGCACTCTATATCCTGTAAAAAGAGGCCCGTCGAAGGCAGTGGTCGCGTCCGATCCAGCCGTTTCCAGGTGTTTCCAGGCGTTTCAATCGCCTGAAATCTGCCGAGGCTCTTTTCCTCACGGAAATGCACGCAGAGAACGACGGAAAACAGATGTACTCGTGAGACTCGGGGAATTTTCGTTCTGAAGCCCGATTCAACAAAATATTTGCGCGCGAACGTGAAATACTTCCGCTTTTGCCGATCTAGATTTGCGATTGTTTGTTCACGCGGCTCGTTCTCGCTCTTTCGACACACTTGTGCAATTATACTTGAGTATCGTTCTCCAAACTCTTAATTAACACGATAGCTGTTCGTTTCATGATTCTCCCTTTACCCGACCATTCTACACGTAAAATCCTGTTTTACGAGCGAAAGGGTCTCGACCTTTCTAACGATATTTATTCAGGTCTGGCAAATTTTTAATTTTAAAGCGCCGTCTCTCTTTCTCGCGCGCGCACGAGTGCAGGAAATACGATCGCCTCCGGTAGGAAAAATCGAGGATCGTGACTCGTGGTGCTCTTTTCTAATAAGAGTCCATTAGTCTCCAACGTCGCCTGACCACTTTGGAAAATTAATATCAGCCCGGTCGCTGAGAGATCCTCGATTAATGTTCGCTACTCCGGAGGAACGTGCACTTAAAAAATATGCCAACGATATCTTCCGGCTCTTTAAATTTTGCAGGACTTTCAATTAGATCTTTGTCATGAAAATCTGTCGTCTCACGCCAGTACTGGAGTGTCAATAGATTAATATTTTGGTCTAGCCAATCGCGTAATCGCAAATGATTTCAGCGATTGGCGAAATTAATTATTAATCAGTGTGTAATCAATCAAACCAAAATTTGATTATAATTAATTTCACCAGTTGATTAAATTATCTGCAATCATATATACGACAAGTAATTAGTTTTGATGAATAACTTGCTGATTATTTTAGCTAACCAATATTTTAATCGATTAATGTCCAACGCCGCTATACAGGGGACGATTCTTCCGCGTGTTATATATCCGACGAAACGCGTCTCTCCTTCATTTGCGGAGAGCGAGAATATATCGTGGTAACAAGCAACTGTATACATCGAGGGGATGATCTGCGTAGCATCTTTCCGACGGAGAATGGTCGCATGGGACACACGAATTTGAGCGTCTCCTCGTGGAAAGGAAACCTTCGGTCGAATAGTAAAAAAGATCAAATTTTACGAGCGATCCCTGCCGGCATTGTTCCTTTTTTCCTGACCTTAACAAGTCTGAGTGATACTTTTTCGATAGCGCCAAAGGAGATTTTTGTCTCACGCCATGAGTTTCCGATATGCTAGCCTGCTCCCGTCGTCGAGGAGAAAACTTCTCCGTCTCTCGTACGCGACGACACTATCTGTATGATAAGATCCGTTCCTTTGTCACGGGAACGGCAACGGGCAACTTATGCGCAACATATGGCGTCAAGATTTTTCACTTTGTTCGAACCCGCGCGCACACACACATGCATGCACACAAGCACGCCCAGTAGGATACGGACGTAGGTATCGGCAGCACTGATTTGGCAGCTGCTGAACATGTTCGGCACTCGTCCAGCTGCCACGGTTAATTTCTCACAGCCCTCCCGTCGGGGCCGCAATTACCCCTGGCGCGGTCCAGGTCGCTCTAATCGGTATACAATCTGCGATGCAAATTTACTGCCGTCTCAACGCGAGACAAGCGCGCACCTTCAAGCACGAGGAGAGAGAGAGAGTATGATTTGTGATCTTTACAGTTAATGTTATTAAATCGACGCCGAAATCGTGTCTGGCCGGAAGAGAAGAGAGAGAGAGAGAGAGAGAGGGGAGGGAGGGAGAGAGAGAGAGAGAGAGATAGAGAGAGATTACGTCTCGGCTCTTCCTTGCGATTTTTTCTCGGAGGAAAAACACGCGCATACGTGTGTTGCCTGACTCGCGCGCGCAATTGAGAAAATAAGTGGCGCTGTTTTTTCTTTACCTTCGATGCAATTTAACCAATTTAAACCCGTCGCGAAATATATTTGCCGACCAAATACGATATGTTTGGCTCGCCGATAGTAAACATATTATTTTGTTTATGAATATCCGACGTATTCAATTATATTCGAGACTTTATGATCGAATTTGCGAATAAACTTGCACACTGAAACAACAAATACGAAGAGAGAGAGAGAGAGAGAGAGAGAGAGGCGCGAGCGCACAGGTTACACGTTCCCAAAAGGCACGCAACTCGTTCGATCTGCGCGTAACGGCGGCATACATCTTGTCAGCTTCACAATCACCGTAATCATACACGAGGAGCCTTTCCGGCGCGTCTCGGACTCCCGTGGGGATGCGTTTATCGTCGTGCAAGGATTTCGCGCCGCTAGCCAAGAGGATTACTCGATATTCCGCGCGCGAAGGAAGACGTCATCCCTCTCCTCCACGCTTCCTTCCTCCTATGCCGAATCGACTGTGCGCAGCCCTTTCTCTCCAATTTCTTCCTGTCCCTCAGGCCCGGACGTTCCGTCCTCCGTGAACTCTCGTGCGCGCGAGAGCCTGACTCGAATTTTTTATTAAATCCTCGCCTCTCTGCCGATAATGGCGGACTCGCCGCCTCGTGTGTATCGAGATGAAATGCGATTTTCGCCACTCGCGTGCACACCGCGAGCGGACCCTTCGCGCCCACTGGGGTTTATTTACTTCCACCCCTCCTGTCCCTCTACTCTCCTCCTTCCCCCGCTCACTCACTCACTCACTCTCTTTCACATTCTGCCTGTTTCTCTCTATTTTTCTGTACCCCTTTGCATGCCTTCCAATTGGATGCTCATATCCCACCCCCGCCGGCAACCCTTCGTTGTGCCCTCTGCCAAATCAGAAATGAAATTCTTCCGTCGCACTCGTGGCTCTCGTGTGCACAGGTGTCCCGTTTGTTCTGCTGTTTGAGCACGGCCATGCACGTACGCGCGCGCCTCAATATACAGCTATATGTGTGCACAGAGGCGTGGGAGCGATAAAGAGCGGACGTTCGATTATCTTCCATGGGAAAACGTCACGAACGCGTATCATTGTCTAATATTTGAGACGCCCTCATGCAACGTGCGGGTAACGCTTCGTGGAAACAAGGCAGTTTCAAGAACGATTCTATATCTTCGAGTATCTTCCATGTAGATTATGCAACGAATTGACTAAGGGCGTTGCGATCCCGGTGAGAAATTCACAATTTACACATAATTCACAATCAATTAATTTTCCCCAATTAAATTTCAACAATGTCAACAGATTATAGATATCTACTCGTATCCTAATATTTCTATCAACATCTCGGCTTTGCTCGCTTTCTATATAATTAAAGCTTGTAACTTAAACTTAGAGATTTCAGTTTAATGTCTGTTCTTGTACGTAACGCACAATGTGTTTGGTGTGTTTGAACAGAGTTTAAACTGAAATCTAAGCTATTGAGAAGTCGGCCCTTAATGTCGGAAATGTGAAAAGAACCGATAATAGTCGAGATCGGATCGACCTCGCGTCGGTCTAAAGTGTTTCCATTTCCGATTCAGTCCGCGTGATTATGAAAAGCCTCTCTCTCTCTCTCTCTCTCTCTTCCCCCTCTTCCCTCTTTCTCTACACAACACTTGGAATTTCTCGTCTGATTCAATCCACTCCGATTGCTGTTGCGACGTACAAAGGGTCAAGTTCACCCCCGCACGATCGCCATTCGAGCATCCGCTGGAAACGCGCGGGATTTTTATCGGAAACATTTCTCCATGATGCTCAAAATAACAGAGATAATCGAGTATCTCCCTCGGCGAGTCTCATCCCCTGCGTGTCCAACGCGTTCGTGCCAACTTCGGTTTCTCTCTCTCTCTCTCTCTCTCTCTCTCTCTCTCCCTCTCTCCCCTCTCTATCTCTGTCTCTCTTTTTCTCTCTCTCTCTCGTCCTCTCCCCGTGCACATCGCGCTGCTCTCACCTTGATTACTCACCTGGGGTTCGCGGCACCAGGTATGCGCGTACCCGCATGTTTGCTCGAATAATTGGGCGCTGGAATAGGCCCCCGAGAGTAAAGCCCGGCGCGTGCGTAGCGAGAGACTCGCTCGAAATTCAATCTACCTCCGCTACGTGCACACAGCGCCGATATCGCAGCTCGTCCGATAAGGATCGACGCCGGCGATTCGAGAGTCAGCGATCAAAATTGGCCACGAGTATCGTCGCGACGCGAATGTCCGACGCGCCGCTACTCGTACATTCGTACGCGATAAGCACCCACGGCCCTTTGAAATCGATAACGTTCGACGGCTATTCGGTATCAACCCTTCGCTATTAACCCTTCGCGGAGAACTGCGCACCACTTTAGCATTCCGTGTGACTGACGCGCGCTCGGTGATAGGAGGTGAGTTAATTTAGGGAACAGGGGTGATATCGACCAGTAAGGATGCGCGGAGGAGTTTCCTGCGACAAACTGCTCGTGCGTTTTGCGTTTCCAATCCCGCCGCCGGTTTCACGTGTCATCGGCTTTTCGCCTCGCGACGGATAAAGTTGCAAAATCACCACATGACGGTCGCATTTTTATAAAAGCGACATAAGCCGGCAAGAGGACGCTTATCCGATACGCGGTGTTCGCGTGGTTAACGGTTGTTTAGCCTACTTTGAAAATTATTATTATAGTTCGTCGATCGCTCGACGAGGATCCTGCGAAAGATACAGGCTACCATGAAACTCCATTCCCTCTCTCTGATTTTACCCCCTTGATACTTTGTGATGACGCGGGCATCACCTCGGAGTTCAAGTTATTAATTATAGAATACAAACCAGAAAGATCAACGACCTCGTCCGTTTTATTTCACTAAAGTAATCGGCAAGTTAGTAATTAAAATAAGCCAATTATTACACAAGTAATTTAATCGATTGATGAAATTAATTATCAATTAGTGCGTAATTAATTAAATCAAAGTTTTATTAATAATTAATTTCATCGATCGATCAAGTCGATCTTACATGTGATTTTATGTATGATTGATTTGTCGATTACTCTCAAGTCAAGCAACATTTCAATCGATTAACGCTCGCCGATTGACTTGGATCGCGCGACGGAATCATATCGGGGCGAAAATCAGCAACAAAGAGCAACGGGACTTCTCCTAGGATTCGTCTCCGTCCCGGGAACTCGTAAAAGAGTTTTAAACTCCAGCCGTTAAAGCGAAACGAGCGGATTGGTTTTCGCAGTAAAGCCCCGAAGTGCTTCGAGATCCGCGTTCTTAGACGCCGAGGAGTGCTCGAGAGTCTCTCGTCGACGTCTTTCCACGGTATTACGACCGCTTATTTTCTACCGTCAGCGTGCCGCGCTCTTTCCTCCTTCCCTCCCCTCCCGCCGGGAAAATTTTCTCGTACCGCCGCATCTCGCGGACGGTATACATCGTGAAAGGTTTGTTAACTTCGCGCAAAAGTGCGCCGCGCCGTCGTTGGAGTTTCGTGAAACGCGAGAATCGCTCTCGAGAGGTGCGAACATGGTGCTTGCTGTCGAATCAAAGAAAGTTACATCGTTGCGCCTCCGAGGGGAACGCTGAGGGAGAAACAGAAGGGCAGAGAGGAGCGAGCTTTCATTTCTCGGAGAATATCGCGCGAACGTTAACAAACGAATCGCTGCTAATTGCCGCGAGACGACGATAGTCCCCGACGCGATTTCACCCCAGCGAATGCTAATTATCGCGGCAAGAATAAAGATTTACAGGCCGTTCTCATATCCGGCCGCATTTAGCCTTCAGTCACCGACTTTACAGCGACTATGCAAATTGCCCGTCGCTGAAAGTTTGACGGCGGGCCAGGCCCAGGTTATTCATCGGCCCGGTTTAACTTTCTACGTGAAATACCTTTGCAATTAAGTCTTAAATTAAATTTCTGTTAAGACGAAATTTGCTTAAAATTAACCGGCGGCCGTACTGTCACCTATTTACATTCCTCGCAGCTCAACTCTTTGATAGAAATTTCTTTCGGAGTCAATATTAATAACGCCAACAAATCATAAATACGAATTTCGCAGACTCTCCGCCGAGGGGACAAGAGCAGTCGCTAAATTCTTCCGGCATGGTCCAACGTCAAACTCCATCGCGGAGCTCGTTGCCTCGCTCTTAAATCTCGTGTAATTCCTCTCTAAACTCTCTAATCTTGTCTGGCCAAGAGGACGCGTTCTTATTTATCAATTGGCGGGGCGCACGTGCCGCGAGGGGGATCTAAGCAAATAAAGTTGCGGCGCCTCGACAATTTCCCATACCCGCGCTACTTAACGGTAAATAGGCAAACACCATGGGCGAACAGCGACGGGTGCAATCTAGCATGTACAGAGCACGTACGCGGGGAACACTCGGAAAGTTAACTCAAGAGAGACGTGCGTGCGTGCGTGCGTGCGTGCGTGCGAGTGGTTCTCGCGTCCCGCCATTCGCTATATTCCGACGTAATGCCCGTAACATTATTATTGTACGTCCTTATAATTCGATTATATAGCCGGACATAACCGATAATTTAGTCGCGATAATGGGGCACAACGGATCCCATCGGCGGCGCGACCAGTTACGCTTTTCATGCGTTCGCGCGCCTACCTGTGTGCAAATATGTGCTCCCGTCCAGCGCGCTGCATCGCGCCGCCGCTTCGGGATCCGCGCTTCTATGCGTCCCCGCGTATTTATCGTGTATGCGCCGCGGAAGCGGCTTTTCGGCCGGGACAGAACAATGCGAAAGAAACGACGGGATGGCGCGTGCAACGCCCACACGCCGCACCGCCGACAAAAAGTACCAAGTGGTTTTCGGCGCGCGCGCGTGTGTGTGTACGTACGCGCGCGTGCATGTGTGTTATGCAACGCGACACGCGCCGCCCTGTGTGACGTCTGGCGTGCGCGAGTCCCCGCCTGCTGCAAAACCGTGTAAAATCGAAACGGCCGCATGCCGCGATACGAAAACAAAACTCCTCTTCCGTTCCCCGCCCAAAAGAGGAAGCAAAAAGAAGAAATGAAAAACGAGATGCGAAATCGATCGCGCGGCGAAGGTAAATAGCGGCGTTCTCCGCGCGCGGCCGGTGCATCCGACGCGACGCTTTTTGCGCTTTTACAGAGGGAAAAAATATCGACGGCAAGCCGGCGTGCCGACGGGCTATCGATCTTTTTGTGTACTTAGACCGTCGTCCGGCTGATCGGTCCCCGCTAAGCGGATTCGGCCTGTGTCTTTCGGCATATTTGCAGATGCTTGAAAATATTCGACCTTTGGTCGCGAGAAAGAAATTGCGGTCGAGAGTGCAAATAATTAATCACGACAAAGATGAGGTGTTCCCCAAGCAGGAAAGAGTTAGTCAGAAATTCTGCTTACTGGCTAGCTTTTGGCTAGTCTGGACGACAATTGCTTTGTCAGTGACTGGACGGTAAGGCCAATCAATTTCTGGCCAGTTTCTAAACAATTTTTTATTAATTTCTAACAAAATTTTTTTCTGTACAAAATTCTATCAAATAGTTTTTATTTTCAACGTTTTTATTTGTAAAATTTTATTAAATTTTATTCTTCAATATATTACGCGAATCTCGTATTTCAGAAGATCTTTTTAAATTTATTCATTATTGAGGTAGTTGTAGCTTGATTTTTTATTTTTTCATACTCCTAGTTTCTGATTGGCCAAAAATACTGGTAGTACTCTAGATACTGGGCAGTATGTATTCTACTGTCTAATTTTTAAACAATTGTTGTCTATGAAATCCTCATCCAATAAAAATTGGCTCGTTTCTGGCTTGTTTTTCCTGAGAGTTTTTCTAGAAATATTCTACTAAAATTCGACCTAGAAATATTTCTCTCTCTCTCTATGTAACTCGAGATGAAGAGAATTTTTTAATTGTTTCACAAATTGAATATGTTCGATGTGGTCGCACTCGTTTGCTAAGGATAAGGTACTTGATGGTTGGATTTGTTTCCTGGAGTATCGTATCGCGCGGGCGCGCGCGTTATTATTTCATGTTACAATTTATTCTATCTTCATCGGTTCACGCGCGCATCGGCAGCGGCACGTTATGAAGAAATATATCGCGTGTACACTCTGTAACGCATCGCAAATTAAGATTTATAGCCGGCCGGTATTTTCGGCAAAATAATTTATTTTTCCTGTAAAAGCGTGTTTATTTTGGGCGCGAGTTGCCGGCGTATCAATTTTTCAACTTCGCCCCTCCCCCGCGAAAAACGTCGACGTATCGGAAAAGGGAATAAATAATAATCACACTATCCCGCACGAACCCTTTTCAATTAAAACGCCCGTCGGAATGGAAAGTACACGCAGCCGTACACGCGTTCTGCTTGTTGAGGTTTCTTGCCTGACGAGTAACGTTTTTCAATAAACAACATTTCCATCTTAATGAACTCAATGAAGTAGCGAAGTATATCGATAATGAACGTACAGAAAGTATTCCGGCAACAAACGCACGCGCGTTTCACTCGCGCGAGAATAACGTTCGTCGGCAAGAAGTTAATTGACAAGCGATATTTTACGCACGACGGAATAATTGTATTATAAGCCGTAACGCCGCCGCGCTACCACCGCCGGCGGGGTTGGCTGTAAACTTTTTATCGCTTCACCTGTGTACCTACCACCCATCCACCCACCGACTCTGCGTCGACCCGGACGGTCGCAATCAGCGCGACGAGTGACATCGCGGATCACGCGATAATGCCGAATAGAATAAATCAAGCGGGATTGTGGGACACGAACTGCGCGGTGGCGCGGTGGCGTGCAATCCGCCGGCGACCCTGTTAATTATTGTGCCCAATTAGCCGCGGTTTCGGACGCTCTCACGTCCGTCAGAACGTGGAATGAACAAGCGGGTTCTCTGGTCCGTGGTTGGGAAACGAGGTTTCCGCTCGTGTGCCAAGGCGCATCGGGCGCTTCGTTCGTTTGTTCGTTCGTTCATTCGTCGATCAGCCGGGTTCGTTCTAGGCGCGCGTAAATGCTCAGCGTGTTGCACCTGCGGGGAACACGACAGCCCGCGGCGACGTATAATCGATAGGCGAGCGTTCGATGATTTCGATTACGGGCTTGGCTAATGACTTTCAGGCTTGAACGAATTAACTGCGCTCCGGGAGCGACATGGACATGTCGCGTCTGTTCCGAACGTATGCGCGATCCGATCATTGCGAATATGCCGGCCCGTCGGTCCCTTTCTCCACCTGTCGCGCGCGAGTCTTTGTCAAGAGTTATCGCCCGTCACGTGACAAGCCTGCCTTAATTCCCGCGAGAGAACAACGCAACGCGCGGGAGTTGTGTCAGAGACAATTTTTCGACAATTTTTCGAAGGCGGAACGAAACGCCCAGTTATCGACATCCTCTTGGTCATTGACACTTCAGAAAGCTGGCTTTCTATGCGACTAGCGGCGGCTGTTCGCAATTTTAGTTGTGAAGTTCTCTTTTGAAATCGCAGGCTTGATCAATCATTGGGCGTTTTACGCGGAGAAATACATACTGCGTTCAAGTAAATGTTACTTGTTTCAAGTATTTCGTGAGTTTATTCGCAAATTTATCGCAAGATTTCATCGTAAGCATCACATTTATTTAAAATATATTCTTGTATGTACATTAATAAATTTAGCATTACAACCAAGGATATTACATTAAAGCAAAAATTTGGTTTGCTTGTTATACAGAGTTGAATCTTTTTTTTTTTAAGTTTTACATAATATTCTTGTCATGAATCTTTCTTTTAAGCATATAATAATAAGTTTTTCTCAAATTTGCGATGAGTATATTTGAAGACTATTATCAGGAAAATATGCTTTATTGAGGGTAACCATTATTTAAAAGAAGAGCTATTACTTAAATTGAGCAATATCTTTTCTTAGCAATAGTATAGTATTTTTCTGTGTTTTACACGTACTAATTGGAAACGCGTCGTGGGAATTAATATGTCGACAAAATGTTCTTTAACAAAATTAATATTTCGATAATGCGTCTAAATAGTCTGGAAACAAGCGTCACGCAGTCGACTTTTTGAGGAAAAATTGTTGGGACTTGTATAACTATAATCACGCAGAGAAATAATTATTATAAATTATGGCCAAGAAAACTTAAAATTAAATTAAATTAAATTCTACTGTAATATTAGATATAGTAACTTTATATGTATGTCACCATTTTGCTACCAAAAGATGGTTGAGGTAAAAAATGACAGTAATTTAAATTAGATTAACCATCTTTTTCTCTCCGTGTTGCTACAGTCGATAATGATGCTTTTAGCGCGTTCCGTTGTAGAGCACTCGACTAATGGAAAGTGCAATTGCTATTGGCCTATGGGATTTCACATGCATCCCTAATGAAGCCTTTTCACCGTCGAATGAAATTAGCACATTGATAGAATGTCGATAGAAAACGGGCAGATACTTGGTTTAGAAAGTCGAGCCCTGCGAGAGAACGCCGCGGTATCGAAGATTCGCTTAACTCGATTGAGGCATAATTTATCAACTCGCCGTGCTCCTTCTTCTCATTTTGCATAGTGACATTTGAACTTTCTCATTTCACGCGCGCGGATATTTAACTGTCTGTTTTTCCTACCGATATATTTAGCGATCCCTAATTCAATTGACCCGTATTCGGGAAACGCTAATTGGAAAACTAAGAATCTTCGAGCAGAAATAATCTCTGGATTCTACGACTTCGCATTTCCCGTTTGATTTTGTCGAACGGCATCGAGACACGGAGGTGCGGACAACGCGCTTCCCGGACACGTAACGGAACCGCTCAGAGCAACGTTCTCGACACGAGAGTGTCGCGCGAAATAACGTCTCTTCCGCGCGAAGCGTTACATCGCAACCCCATCCCCGTCGCTTTTTGCTACTTTGACTTGGTAATCGACATTTTTTCGATAGCGATCGATCTCCACCGCGAAACGTATAATGCGCATATCGCGCGATGCGGAACGCGCGGCGTGGCATCTGCTAGGAAATCGCACGATCTCCGAAATTGAATCAAACCAAAGCGGAAATTGCGTAATCGCGCGAGTCCCCCGGCCGGGTGAGGGACAGGGACAGAGGAAGCCTACCGGGACGTTTCTGCGGGCGCGCGCGTACGCCGAGCGCGCCGACGAAAAGCTCCACCGGGAGCGACGAATTCCCAGCTACCCTCACATCCTATTTCTCCCCCGGCCCCCTCCCGAATCGTCCCAGCCGACTGGCTATCTACCCGGATGAAATCAGGGTCGGGGCTTCGGTTTGCATTCGGGGCATGTCCGCTGACCGAACGCGTCTCGCATTCTATCCGAAATAACGCACTCTCGGCCGGCGCGTTGTTCCGGAACGACTCCTGCTGTCCGCGCGGATGCGTGCTCCGAGGCAGGTGCATGAACCACCGCCACGCCGATTATTACTTTTCCACTGGCCGAGTTTCCAGTCTCTCGCATCGCGGTTTGCACGCGCGAAATTGCGGTTCCGCCCGGCGGGCGCGTTCGCTCTCGAGACGGCGACGAGGAGCTTCGCGCGAACGGACTGTTCCTCCGTTCTGCTCGTGCTGGTATCTCGTGGCGATACCGTACGTATCTCGAGCTCGCACGTTCCACAACGTTTCCCCATAGTTCTCTCATAATCGCCCCATACGTCTCTCCTCGTCTCTTTTTCTCTCTCGGTATCTGAAGAAGTAGGGAAGAGGTGACGCGTGACCGTGCATCGCGCTGACCTATCAAATTATAATTTTCGAGTCCGGGAGAGACGACTACGACTACGACTACGACTACCGTTGGAATTTCAAGAGATCCCCGGATCTCTGTCCGCGGTTTCCTCTGAGCGACTTCAGTTTCAGCGACTCTCTCTCTCCTAGGTCGCGAGGAGAAAGGGTCGGACAATGCCCCGTCACCCTCCGGAGCGCTTCTTCCCGGCGTCGGTGTGAGTGTCTAATTTATCCGTGGGGGGATCTTAATTCCTCAGCCGGGGCATTCTTCCGGAACAGCTACGAACGTTGATGTAGGTAGTTGGTCACTAAATTAAGAGATTTCCCCGGCTATCGCTGGATACTTGATTCACGCTTCGCGACAAGCTACCTACGTTAGTCGCTCGGCTGAGAAAACAGCGCGCGAGAAGAGGGTCGTCGTCCCTGTGACATCATTTACAGCTTGTCGTGTAATTTCCTGCGTGCGTTAACTCGTTGACTCGCTCGTTCACGAGCACGCGCGCCGGTGAGCATTCTCAAATTCTCTCACGTACGAGGCGGGGGCGACGCCAAGTTTTATGTCCTCGCGTTCGCGCAAACGTCCCGAACGACGAGCGCTAATTATCGATCTCACGGACGTCCGGTCCGTCGGAGAAAAGAAGACGAGAAGGGTACGATTGGCCGATATTAACGCGGGACAGTTGCGTGGGCGTCTCGGTCCGCATAAAATTGACAAACACAACGATTCCGCCGCTTGTAAAACTGCCAAGCGCCGGGCGGTTGCTCGCCGAGCGATCGAAATATGCTGTCGGCGATCCCCGGGTCGTTTTATTGCCGACGCACGTATGATTTACAGACGTTGCACGCCTCTTCGAACAACTAGCTATTATGTAGCGCGGCGGGTATGCTCCGAAGTACACGATAATCTTCGAAATCCGGCCGACGCGGCTGCGCCACCATTTCCCCCGCGCTCGCTCGGGATTCCGGCGAAATTTTTCACGAGACCTCGGCGAAATAGAGAGAGAGAGAGAGAGAGAGAGAGAGAGAGAGGGAGAGAATGAACACGGGGTTAATAGCACCGGTGGTATATGTACTGCCAGCAACATTGGAAAGCGGCTTAACCCTTGAGGACCCTCGACTTGGGGCGATCGACCGCCGACTCGCGCGTGTGTCTATGCGCGCCCACGCACGCACACAGAGTATCTTCCTGTAAGTCGGTCCGTTAAAACACCGCCTGTGTACGCGCAGTGGGCCCTGATACGGTGGCACTCGTATCTCCGGAAAGCCGCTGGAATTCGTATGCCAGACGGTCGACGCGTTATTATATCTCGCAAGCGCGCGTGGTGCCACGAAAATTCGAACTCCAGCCGACGACGACGACAACGGCGACGATTTGTCCTGGCGTCTCGCCAAAACGACGATCCTGCCGCGCGAGGGTGGCCGCGCTTGGTTACGTTACGGTATTGTGCAATCGCGCAGGCCCCCTCGATACCGTATTCTTCATCGCGTCCACCTTTTGTCTCCCTGTCGCGCCGCCGCGCTCGATGACGCCGTATCCTCGCTCTTGCTTCCCGGACTTGGCGGTGTTCCTCGGGACTGACTTATGTGTCGCCGCGTATGTAGAGCTTCTGCTGCTATTCTTAGTCGGGGGGATACGCGAAAAAAAAACGAAAGGCGTCTCCCTCACGCCGCGGCTGGAACCCCAATGAAGCCGTCGATCACTCGTCACGCATTTCTATACTTGTCTCGTTAAGCGCCGTCCGCAGTCGCACGGACGGCAATGACATTGCCGTGCTGGTCGGTAATTTCGAGAAAGAGAGAGAGAGAAAGCGCGGAGTAGCTTCGGAGAAGTATTTCCCCAGGCGGAGAGTTTCCTTTTAAACCTCGAGGTCAGACGTCCGTTCGACGGACTTGATACCGAGACTCGAGAGAAGGTGTCGTAGAAGGTAGAATCTCGATTGCTATGGTTCAACTTGGTCGAACCCACGATTGATTGATGGGCAAGGTCGGCCTCTCTGCTCGCGAGAGAAATAAATTCTGAATTTTACATCAGCTCCGACTTAAATTGTAAATTAACATGTTCCATGACGATGGATCGGGAGACACTAATCAGCATTGATGTACGCGGTGAAAAATAACAAGCGCGCCCACGAAAATCGCAATTCCCTCGCAGTCCCTTTCGTCCTCCCTCCCCTTCTCCCCTCCCCCTCCCGTTTGCTTCGCCCGCCACGCTGTTCCTGTGAAAACCCCCAGAAATACCTCGCAAGTTTCGTCCCCAGGCGCGAGAAGTTTCCGATATGAATTTTTTAGGACGCTCGCTAATTGACGTCTCGGGAGTCGCCGTCGTTTGTTCACCCTTCTTTTGCCGCAACAACGGGTCGACGGAAACGTCCGTTAATTCCCCGGTCACGGGAAGGCCGCCGTCGTCATTGCCGTCCACGACGACGGTCTTCTCCGCTTGTCGCAATCTCTCTCTCTCTCTCTTTCGCGCGCGCATGCCACGGAAGAAAAAGGAAGAGTATCGAGATCCTCGCTGTCCTGAAAATTAATTAGGGAATGTCGACTTGCGGGGCAGGGAACGGCGGCCGAGCAGGGTGGAGCAGGGTGAAATGGGGACGGTTATTTCCCAGGTAATTCGTCACGCGGCCGTTTAACGCGCGGAGTTGAGGATCGGCGGACTCTCGCTGTCTCCCTCGCTCCGGCCGACGACTGCCAGGAACTCCGTCGACGTCATTCGCCAGCAATTTCAGCAACACTCGAGACACATTGCGGCCTCTCGTGCGGCGATGCAACGTGCGCTAGCGCGATGCTCCGACGAGACGCCGTGTATAAGTGGAGACCTCGAGTGGCGTCTCTCCATCGTTCGGCCGATTTGCACTCGCGTCCATTTCCTCTCCCTCTCCCTCTCTCTCCTCGCCCCCGCACTCCACGCTTTGATTGGCCTCCGCTCGTTACGTCTAAATATAACAGAATTTTGCCGATTGTGCTCTCGCGTGCGACGCTTCCCGACGAGGCGGCCGACGAAGACACGGAGGGTGCAGAAGAGGAGTCGACTCGCCGAGGGTTGTCGCGGTAAGAATCGCGGATAAAAAGTATTCCGGAGATAAGCGCCACTCCGAGGCAAAGCACCAGCGATGAACTTCCCCCGGTTTTCGCGCGGCGAGCCTAATCCGCCAATTTACAAGGTAGCTCGTCGTTTAAAGCGTGATAATCTCTCCTCTGAGCGCGCGAGAATATGCGTGAAGAATACACATCAGCGTTCACAATTAGGCTATAAGTTCAACATGCAAAAAAGAGCAGGACGTGTTCAGCACGCAAATGTGGGGAGATCAATTTTTTAAGGCTCCTCTCTCCTCGTACCATCGCTGCGGGTACCTGGATTGATGACGCCAGAAAACGCATGGTATACAATTCATGCGCGCCATTTTCGAATAAAAAGATACTTGTATGAAAGAACACTTCAGATATTATTTGAAAACGACACGCAAGCATTTTGCGTGCGTTTTCTCGCTTCTGACGTCATCAATGCAAGGTCCCGCAGCAATGGGACCAATAGCCTTCAGCGAAATTTCTGCGGCGATTTTCGTAATAAGAAGACAAGATAAAAGCATCAATATGATCCGGACATATAACAAAATATTCATATTTTATATATTTATATTCATATTTCATAAAAATATATGTATATACATATGTTCTATGTCGAAGGTTTAAATATTCATGTTTAAAGATCAAAACAAGAATGCCCAAGTCTAGATATGTGTCCGAGAATTGGTATTTTTGTCTCATTATCTTGTGATTGGGAAATTTTTCTTTTTTTTCTCTCTTTCTCACATACCACGCTTAGCTGACCTCCTGTTGTTTCGATTACGTGCAATGAGAGAAAAAAAAATTGGAATAACTATAATCTCACTATATTTTATAATTCGTTTTGGCCTCAGACATATAGTTCATCTAAACATGAAGATATAGTAGAATGAATACAGATTTATAGTCACCATCTTATTACTCTATATATATGGTAAAGCACCTTTTGAGAATATAGTTACATGTACCTATATTTGCCAAATATTCCAATTGTATTGATTATATAAAATAGTTAATTTCTCTTACCATTCAATATTTGCCACCTTACCATATTTTTTATTTTAAATAATTACAATTCTTGGTAAAAATTTTACACGGGTCAGTTATACTATACTTATATTGTAAATATTATAAATATTATGGTAACATTTACTATAAAAATTATATTCTTAACTATAATATTTTTACTATGCCATTATAGTTCCAAATATCATACATTTTTCTCTCAGTGTGGCCCATATCGTAATAGTGTCTCTCGCAATATTGCGCAGGGCGGAGTCCGCTTTGCTCGAGGGATTCGAAATAAAAATATCTATTTTACTGGTGTCCACCCGCCAGGCCGATCTGTCGGGCCGATTGTGTCGCGAATTCGTACTGGGCGGTCTTAACGCGCGCGTGTTCCACGGAAGCGACACACGAAGGTATAGCGCGGGATATATTTAAACGAGAGGCTGATTCACCGCGCCGGAGTTTCATTAGCGCGGTGTGCGCTGCCGACTTCGTGCAAATCTCACAAAGAGCCGAGAACGTCCCGAATATGGGACCACGTAATGGCGATTAATGGACTCTCCGTTGATTAAACGCTCATGTCGTTGTTCCCGTATAGCATAAGAGCGATAATGCGATTTGCTGTAATTACATGAAACGCAATATGCCTCCCCCTGCCACTCAGGTTGCGATGGAAAAGTATATAACACAATATCGCAGGTAAAGTTCAGTAATGTTGCCATGGTGCTTAGGGAAGCTTGACTTTAATTGTGATTCGTGTCGTTTGCAACACGCGTGAAAGTATGCGTCGTCTCGGTCATGTTTCATTCTTTAAATTTCTTGGAATCTCGCTCACAACGAGCAAAAAATGGCAATATTTTTACTCACAGAGTGAAGAAAGTGAAAGTCGCAAAGGTGAATACTTTTATGTATTTCACTCGAGCTTAGAGTAGATTCTAACATCCACACACATATGGACTCGAATTGATTAAATATGTTCTTGTGACGATAAAGCATATCAGATTCACTCTTCAATTTCGAGCGAATGATTCAGACGATTCTAGAGCAGAAAATTCTCTCTGTACACGGAGGGAATTTCAAGATAAAAATTACTATAGAATTTTGTAATTGAGAAATGAATCGACATTTTTTGCTGTAATTCATCATCTCTTTATTTTTTATGCGCTATTTATATTTTATAGTTGAAGAGTGTTATTAAAAACTTTCTAGCGAAATTTACTACACACACTGAAAGAAATTCACATAAAATTAGTTACTTTCCTAACCATATTTTGTGGTTGTTTCAACACGAAAATAGTGATAGACATATAAAGTTATTATCATTGACATTGTAGTAAAATTTAACAGTTTTCTTGATTTTAATTTGTAGTAATGATTTCTCTATATAATTATAGTTGCAAGTATCCGAAGCATTTTTCTCAGTGTACATTTCTCAGGAAGATAGATCTCAATGTGAATCTATTCCTGCTCTACTCGAAGCACAGTAAGATTAAAAAGAATTTGAAACGTGAAGACAGAAAGAAAAATATAATATCCTCTCCGTGTGTATAAGTGAAAAATTGCTCGAATTCGAATGGTTGAGCGGTCACTTTACTCTTCGAGCGAGATTTTACTCCAAGATTTCACTCCATTTAGAGAACACGGTTGGCCGTGATCGAACGTATCTCGAGATAACTTTTATGGGAGCAGAAGTTATGAGTGGGCGCGCGCGATACGATAATCCCGCGATTCTTCACTCGACGGTGACTCCGCCGAGGACAGTGAGACGAAACCGTCGAGTGGAGTCAAAATTACCGGACATTTGCATATCTCCATCTTGGGAGCGACGATTGACTAACCGTGCAGCGTAGTTGGCGGACGTTTAAAGCGAAAAGGTATGGCCCGTCGCAAGCTTTATCGTTCGATTATCTTGGCACGCGGCAACGCAGGCATTGCTCTCTCGCGCGCGAAAACAAATAGCACGTTCCCCTTGTAAATTAGGGCGAATCGAGGTGTGCAAGTGCTGCAACGATGTAGAACCACCGTTTGTTTTCTCGGCGAAGTTGCGTAGAACGCCGGCCGGTTCCGCACGTAGCCGCCGAGGCGCATTCCTACGGCCGGTGTAACAGCTTGCCGTCGCGTTTCACCGCGCGCGGAAATAACAACTACTTTGTTGCCCGCTGATTCTCAGCGTGAAAAAATAGGACAGGCCGATTAAATCTCTACCGCGGGGGAATGTTGCGTTACGCGCGGCGCAGCTCACCAGGGTTTCGGAGAATTCCTCCTCGTCGGGATACGTTTGAAACGCGGAGCGAAGTTTCGCCAGATGGAATAATAACTCCCGTACATTAATCACTTCTTTGCGCGGTTCAACTTCACGATGACACTCGATTAAATTTTAACGACTACGACAGTCACGGTACGTGTTACGATATATTATTAACGTGAACTGTTAAAATTACAATTCCGCAGCGTTCAACGTTGCGTTCTCGTTTCCTCTCTCTCGCGTCTCATTTTCTTCGATGCGTTGAAACACTCGCAGCCGTTGATTACACGAGTTACCGTAAACATATTTATCCACTAATGTACGCCGTAATTAGCTGGTCGATCGCGCGGAATCGCGTCACTTTCTATACGTTATTCACACTGAAATCGTTGATCTAGCTAAAGTTATAGTTATGTTGGGCCCCGACCACATATTTCTCGTAGCAAGATGGTAACAGTAATGTGCACACATAAGATTGCCACTAACATTATAGCCGGGTGGTCTTCTTGAGCATAATATTTGGTATTATAATTGATAATTATTTCCCTGTATAATCACAAGTACATTTTATTCTCAGCGCACAATGGATCGTGACGCACAATACACGTGACGCGATTTTATGGGCGCGCACCATAAAGTCCTAATAGCAATTATGCGCGCTATTTTTTTTCGGGCACACATATGCTTTTCGCGAACCGCGAATAGTCACGTTTGCACTCAGGCCGGATTTATGCCGGCCATGCATTTCCGCGAGTCCAACGCGCGCGATACGTCAGTTTTATTGCGCGCTTGATTAAATCGGTTTACGTATGGATGCTGTATTTAGCAACGATCCGCGATCGCGCGATATTTCGAAACAGTAGTCATTCCGTCGCCCGGCGTTTTACACGCGGCAGGTGCGGGGGAGGCCGCCGCGGTTGTGGCCGGATCGATGATAATTATTAATGTTGTAACGAATCGCCCGCCGATATCGCGCGTCATAGATCATGCGCGCGCTGTATATTCTAAATTCTCGTCGTCTCTTCCATCCCTTTTTCGCTCGTTCATGCTCGCCTCTCGTTTACCCGATCCCGCCATTCGATGACTATTTATCAGCCACTCATCTGTCGTCGGTGCTTCCCGATCCCAAAGCGAAATTACCTCCCCATTCCCCGCGGTAACGACTGGATATCGCAAATCAGAAAGAATCCAGGATGCCTGCGAAAAATATGTGTTGAAAATCACGCAAGATTTAACTTAACCTTTTATGCCACGAATTTGTATATTAAGCCAATTTTTTGGAAACCCTACTTCCGACAATTTTTTTAGCTGATTACGCCAGAATAGAGCTGATTACAGTCAGAATTTTTAAATTCATGCTGGTTCATATTGATCCCGCTATCTTGGATTTTAAAAAATTTCTAAACTTTTCAGATTAGGATTCAGTGACTTAAAAGATTCCCGGAACATGGTTACAAAATATATTCAAACTATTTATTTTGAATATAATTGATTTACAATAAAAAATATTGTTTTTTTTTCATATTTTTTAAAGCTCACTAATTTATAATAAAAAAATAACGCAGCGAAAAAATTTGACAAAATTCTGAAAAATACTTTAGGAGGTCTTAAATAAGTATCTAAATTGTCGTTTTGATATTGACAATAATTCAGCAAAAAATGAATTTAAAAAAAATTAAATTAAAATTATTAAAAATATAAAATTTCTATTTATAATTTCTATTTCTATTTATAATTTATTTATAGTAATTACGCAAAGAAAAATTTGCCTATTTTTTTTACTTGTTCATGTATTAGAGGCTACGAAAAAGAAAACGGTACTTAACATAAAAAAAATTCGTTAAAATAATGAAAAGAAACTTAGCAGAAAAGATAGTTCGCTTAGCGACTACGGTTATACCGCAAAAGGTTAAAGGAATATCAGCATGAGGAGTAGCAGGAGGATACCTTGCAGGAGGTATCCTTGAAAGTTCTTCGAAGTTCTTAGCGCGAAGTTTTCATCTAAAATTTGATAGTTTCGCCGAAAGTGCGACGAGATAAATGCGTTCGCCGTAGCGCTCTCTCGCCGCGGAAATAAAACATTCCTGGGCGCGTTTATATTCAAACGGTGGATCCCTCTCAAACTACAATATACAGTTACCAAATATTATGTAACGAGCCCGCCAACGATATCACGTGTCGCGGGGATCGTGCGTGCGAAATTTATTCGTCTTCCCGTCGACGCTTCATTCATTTTCGGCATCCTCGTTAACGGCGGAACCCCCGATAATGATTATTAACTGTCGACGAGCACACAGAGCCCGATAACGAGCGAATACTTTCCAATCTCAAGCGTTTAGCCATTAACACCGGCTCGTGTCTCTCTAACGAGAGCAAATGTCGCGCGGCGCAAAGTTCCGCGCGTTTCAAATTCATCGGCCGAGAGGCGCCCTTTCGTTTTCACGCTTCCTCCCCGTTCTCCGTGACTATTTATCAGCCTCTCATCTGTCGTCGTCGCTTTCTGACCCGACAGTCCGCGACGTATAATTCCTCTTCGTTCTGAAATGGTTTTTGGCGCGAACGACACGGCCGTTCGTTCTCCTGCCGGCGTTACTCCTACGGAATTATCAATGTTACATTGCGCCCCGGCAAAACTTCCCCCCGGCGGCGCCACGTAAATCACGAATCTCCCTTTCTCCCTCTCTCTCCCTCTCTTCCCCCTCTCTCTCTCTCTCTCTCTCTCTCTCTGTATTTCGCGAAAGGATAGAGGATATTTATCTCGCGGGTAACGATCGTAATATCGACGAATGACGCGACATTCATTAATTCGACGCTCGAAACAAATGCTGCTGCCCGTATTTGTAATCTCGCGACGCGACGCTCTTTCAACCCTCATAAATCGCGGGCGTTCCGACGGAAATAATCAAGCGGCTCTTGCTTCGACACGCCGAGGCCCGGCGTGGTGAATTGATCGGGGGAAGAAGCGGCCCACCGTTTCGTTCTCATTCGCGTTAATGCACTTTTTCGCGGGCGCTAACTTCGTTGCCCCGTTGTTGCGAGTAGCGCACCGCGAGTACTTTGGCCGCGAGACTTTCGGGATTAAAGTGAAAGGCGAGCTTTCCGCGCATTTAGTTGCCTGCGCGTTGACCGATCGCCCGTCCCCCGAGATCGTCGCCAACTTTCGTAATTCATTAAGCGTGTGATGTCGCGAGCGCATCCTGCCCCGGGAGGGTCTCCGCCGCGGCGCGACACTCGTCGACTCCAATTCTAACCCCGTGTAAATCAAGACGGTGTGTAATAAAGCCACTGTGATCCAATTACGAGCGAGCGACGATGCCGTTTCGTGGTGTTTAACTTAAATGAGCGACTCTAAGGCCGCGTGATACCGACGCATTAGCGTCACTTCCTCTTTACACGGCGTTGATTTAAAGGAGAGATTCCTCGTCTCTCCCTTTTCTCCTTCTCTCCCCCTTCTCTTTCTCTCTCTCTCTCCTTTCCTCTCGGTGCAGGCTCTTTCATCGCGTGTGGATCCCTTGTGCGAGTCGTTCGTTTCTGCGGTAATCTTCGTCGTCCCGACAGGCTACGTTGGCCTTTATTGTGAAAGCATCCTCGCGGTAAAAATTCAAATGAACCTTCCAAACAAATTGGAGCGAGAGTTAGATAATCATTGACTATTCTCAACACACACATACAGAAAAACTGTCATAGTGTAACTGAATTTTCTGTTACTTGGCGACCGGATGAGAAACTCGGTAGAAACAGAAAGATTTCGGAGAAGATTTCTCTACTCTCGGCCAATTGCTCTGTTATCTCAATCGAGTTTTAATACAGCCGAACGTTCAGACGAATGTTTTTGATTACGGTCGCAACAGAGATATTATTCCTCGCCAACGAAATCTCTCTTTTCGTGGGGGAACAATCATTGATCGCGCATAATTCGATGCGTTTCGTCATCATGTCGGGTAGTAGAAAAGACGAATCCGACAAGTCACAGCTCGTTGGGATGGCATCTGCGACAAAGTATAACGCGAGCCATCGCGATTCCAATTAAACTCGTAGATTTAATT
Organism: Odontomachus brunneus; assembly: GCF_010583005.1. NCBI lineage: Eukaryota > Metazoa > Arthropoda > Insecta > Hymenoptera > Formicidae > Odontomachus > Odontomachus brunneus. Next base: position 4,426,998 of record NW_022639454.1, on the reverse strand, counting down.
ATATGCGATCTCGCGCGCGTGCGCTACTCGCAACGTTTACGTGTTCATCTTGACGGCCGGGTCGCGCCGAGGTAGGAACGCGCGGCAATAACGTTAGCTTTGCGCGCCCCACACCCCCGTCCGAGGGTGTCATCCCTCAAGGCAATTAGATGTACTCGCCGGGAAAGAAAAAGATAAACGACGGGGGTCAACCCGCGCAATCTAATTCCGACCCCCCATGCAAATCGAGGCCCTTAACTGGCTGACGTTTCAACCCCTTGACACTCACCCTCGCTGGCGCCATAGGGTCGTACACGTAACGCCGCGGTACTTCCTTCGACTCTGTGTACAACGTGACTTAAATTAACCCCAGTTGCTTCGCGCTCGCTCGCGCCGTCTCCTCTTCGCCGTCTCTTCACCAGCCACCCGTCTCACTCGGCGCATCTAAGAGCCAATTTGAACGAAAGGTCCCCCGTCGTAAAATTCACAGGCTGGGAAATCAGCTCGGCCCGCGGAGAGCATTCGATTACGGATATAAACGTTCGTTTGCCGCCGTCGCACAGAAAACTTGAGGCGATTCGAAGAAACGGCGAGAGGGGGATTTAGGATTACAGGGAAAACTCGAGGGTGTTCTTTGTAGCCACGCAGAGGCGTAACTCGCAACGTTTAATCGGAAGCAACGCCAAGTTCCGCGTAACACTTCATCGGACGCGTCGGTCAATAGTCGCTTTCCCGTGTTATCGAGATTTCGCGAATCGCTGGGAACTACATCGCGTGTACTGTGTTTGTCAGTTGTAGTTTTGGACGATTCAGCTTGCGCGCGCCCGACGAAACACACGCACACGTCCACCTACATTGATCACGTCCACTCTTATTAATCACAAATCCGGCAATAATTAAATTAATAATCGTATAATCAACATAATCCGCTCGTATTATTGTAACACTGACTGCCGTACCGCGACGGTTATTAGCCATTGGTTATTAATCCGCCATATCGCCGTATTACATATGCATAATCATGAAGATACGACTCGGCCGCGCGTAACCGAAGACAGATATCGCGTGAAGCGAAAATCGCGCACTTTACGTGAAGCTGTGACGATATCATTATTCACCGGTCCTCCGCGAATCTTTTCATTCTCGTCCGCAGAGCTTGAACTTGCAAAATGCGGCAACAAAGCGATAATAAATGTATAACGCGAAGCTCTCACGCAGACGTGCCTTATTTCCGGCTGTCTAGTAAAGAACGCTGTGTTTCGGTCGCGGCCATAAGATCTCTTCTCTCGACTTTTACGCGGGACGCACAGCGCGTCTCTCTCTCTCTCTCTCTCTCTCTCTCTCTCTCTC
>NW_022639454.1:4419915-4424773 GCF_010583005.1 Odontomachus brunneus | reverse complement strand
CTCTCTTTCTCTCTCCCTCTCTCTCCCTCTCTCTCCCTCTCTCTCTCCCTCTCTCTCTCTCTCTCTCTCTCTTTCTCGGAAAATAATACGCTCTTGACACGCGGCACAAAGAATATCCTTCCAAAAGCGAATACATTCCTATTCCGCCCCCAACAGTCATCCGGCTTCGAGACTCCTAACACAAAATCGTCTTTTTATCCTGCTCCGACCTTCCCCCTATCTCTCGTGTGCGAGCAAGCCCTGCGCGACGCCGTTCTCTCGACGGCATAAATCATGACGAATGCGAAAACAAGCAGCGCGCGTTGTACTTCTAAACATCGCCCAGCCCTTCTGCGCGCGATTTTCCTCTGTGTCTCGCCCTCTTCCGTACTCCTTTTACCCTTTAGCCGCTCCGACCGACCGACCGACCGACCGACCGACCGACCGACTGGCCGGCCGGCGTCCCCAGCTCTAATTCCAACAAAAGGACCTTCCGCGCGCAAAAGTTCCCTCGGGCGTGGAAAATGGAGAACACACCACGCAAACACAACCCGCCGTCCGAAACACGTTGCCGGTGGATTTTGCTGGTGAAGGGTGGCGGTGAGAAAGAGAGACGCCGTAACAGCTCGTCGGTCCAGTTCCCTCGACCCCTCGAGAAAGAGGGTGCGTAGCGGATAGACAGCGTGGCGGCCGCGCGCTCGGCGATTCGCGGATGAATGTCACCCGAGTTATAATTGCAACGAGTCGTAATTAGTTTTGGAAATTTAATTATTTCCGCGCGGTCGGACCGCGCGATAAATGCGCCGTCGGTGCGAAGCCTCCCCGGCGAAGAATTATTTGACGATTTCCGCCCGCCCTTCCACCCTTCCGGCGTGTGTAACGTGCGCGTTAATTTCACTTCGGGGGTGACTTCGCGTCAACGCGGGCGATTCTGCGTAATTGCGAATCGTTAGTCCACGTTTCGCGCCGGACGGATACTGCGTTCTACTTATCCGACTAAAGCCCTCGCGCGTCCCAGGGAAAGGGATCATCCTTGGGGATTCAGCCAAATGCAAGTTTATCGTTTCTTCTCGCGCGTAGACGCGAGTCTCGTCTCGAGCGATTTCTTCCGGTGCGATTAAACGAAACAATAACCGCGATGAATCGTGTAACTTGACAGTAACTTTAAATGTATTAATCACGAAATATTCAGCAAATTGAATCCCTTCCAACGGACAGCTTGCACTCCTATTTATCACATGGAATGACGAAATAGAAATACGAGAAAAATGATCAGAATTTATTTCTCAATATGTCATATTGTTTTATCAAAGACTACATCCCTTATGAGTGATTCATGCGGCATTCATATTTTTGTCACATGAAATAGTGAATATAAAAGAAATACGAAAAAAATTTATGAAAATTTGCTCCAAGCAATATGTCATACGAAATGTGAAAATTTGAGTGTAACTTTTGGTAAATTTGTTGCCATATCAATATAACAAAAAGATAAAACAAATTTACATTGTAATATGATGTAAATTTGACAATTAATCCTATACGATATATTTTGCTCTTTATAGATGTAATTAAAAGAATTATAAAGTTCCCATCATCGATTGTCTCACGTCAAAAACGTTGATAATCACAAGAGTCTATCTGGGAATAAAATGCACGCACCATTCGACGCGCTTATTTAAAAAATACATCGTGTATAGGTTTCGCAGGTTATCTCATGACTCCACTTGAACGCGACTCGTGCACTGAGAAAAAAATTACTAAATTTCAAGAAACGTTTGTTTGGATAGTACTGTGAAAATAGTTGTTTAAATTAAGTAATTATTTTCTAAAATTAAATAAAGAAGTATTAAATATACATTTGTTTCTTTAATTTTAAAAAATAATTACTTAATTTAAATATCTTCACAGTACTATCCAAACAAACGTTTTTTGAAATTTAGTAAATTTTTTCTCAGTGTTAGGAACACGAGAGGAATCGCGGATACTTGCAAATTTCCATCTGAGATGCAAGACACGTACATTATGCTCCCGTATTTTTCCGTACCGCGGAATGTTTAAAATATCGTATATGTTTTACAATGTTGATTTATTGTCTGGAGTCAAGCGCAGATATGTATTTGCAATCCGCAACCTATCGAAAATAATTACCATCGCATCGGCGAGCGGATCGATCGTCGTGTCGTGTACACTTTCTACTCGTCGTTAATCGTCGAGTGTCGTCGAGTGCACGTCGGATGCGCGAGTTTCTCTTTCGCGTAAACACTCGCGACAGTCGCGAGGGCCCGCGGTGCGTTCCGCGGTCATAAATCGTCGGGACAGATCCATCGATCAATCGCTAAAATCGCGACACTGCGCGCGAGCCGCTGCCTCCATTAGCGGTATGAATTCTTCGGCGGCGTGTACACACGACATCCCCCCCTCCGCGCGCCGGCACAAAGTAAAAGTTAATTGAACCCGTGGCACTCGGTTAGAGACGTGTTTACGTCGCGATTCATCACCGTCCGCCTCTTACGCGGCCGTGTTCTCGCGGCCGCCATTAAAATAATCGCGGCTGAATGAGCGGAGAGCGACTCGATTGAGAGACGGATAACGATGAGTCACTCCCTCGTCGCGATTATTCATATTTCCCGTGCGCGCGAGAAGAAGAAGTTCTCTAATTGCACCTTTGTTCCGCGCGCGATACGGGGCGTAATTCATGGCGCAAGTGAGGACGAAGTGAAATCCGCAAGGTGTCCGGTGGGTTACAACGGTTTCTCGTGCGTCATACCCTCCTTTGTCGATCCTTGAGCACGCGCTCTCTCACAGGCACGTCGCAATGTATGCGCGTTGCGCAAACGAAAAGTGCCGGTGAACACACGAGCATAAATCGATATTAACGCGAAGAATACGAGTGCGTTTAGTATTTTCCGTCAGCCGCTTATCGCGTTTGCGTTTGTAACTGGATAACTGTGATTACATAAATCGTTGAATTGATTAAAACGCCCATACCGCCGCGTAACGCATTGCACACAAGCGTGCTTGTAAACAAGGAGGAGGGCAGAAATATCTAAGAAATATATAAAATATTTTTCAAATAAGAAGATACACGTTTGTTCTTAGAAAGACCTCAGCTTCTCGCGTTTATTCCATTTAAATCAAAGAATTCAGAATTCATTTCTCAATAAATACAGGGTGTCCGGTAACTGATCGAGCAACTGCCGTGTACAGGTCAAAATAATCATAAAAGTTATATACCATTTTGAAATTTTCTCAATATTTATTCCGTAATTAATTAAAATGTATAAACGAATAAGCTCACGAGAAGCGGTAGGACAGGTTCTGTGTGTAAAAGAAATGGCTTACTTCTTAGCAACGATGAGTAAATAGCTGATTTCAAGGCGGAGTAACATATACGTGCCGCTTGTTACTCCGCCTCGAAATCAACTGTTTACTCATCGTTACTAAGAGTTAAGCCATTTCTTTTACACACAGAGCCTGTTCTACCGCTTCTCGTGAGCTTATTCGTTTATAAATTTTAATTAATTACGGATTAAATATTGAGAAACTTTCAAAATATATAACTTTTATGATTATTTTGACCCGTACACGGTGGTTGCTCGATCAGTTACCGGACATCCTATATATCATTAGTTCCCATCAAATAAATATTTGCTATTCTTCAGATATATTTTTCCTCTCAACATATAATTAATAATGGATCCTTTTGCTCTCGCAGTCGACGTGCCCAGATTTTATCCAGCGCACAAACAGCTCTGGATATGTGTAAAAATTTGCGCTCGCCTGTACACACATATACGTATATTATAAACCAATTTCGCCGTGAATATTTTACGTTTCGCGAAATGCACCGCATGCGTAATTAAACTTTAAAAGATTAAATGTTTTCAGCGTTACACGCCATGATGTAACGATCAATGGTCGCAATTGTTTTAATTGTGGCATTAATTTCGCATTACACGCCAGACGAGAGCCAATGATACGACATTACACACCGCCAGCGTGTTCGCGCTTATTAAGAATGTACAATAGCTATTTGTAAAGAACGTTTGACAAGTCCTGAACGAACGCGCTTTAGCACTTGTAACCGTCGCCATTTATGCACGGCTTGTCGATTGGCGTTTTCAGAAATTAATGCTCCGACTCTCGGCGGCGGCGTTGGCGGCGGCTTGCTCATTGTTCGAATTCTAAGGGCAAACACGCGCGACGCCGTTAAAAATTTATCAATACGCGAGCCACGCATATTGAAACGATATTTCATTCCTCTCGCCGTCGGACCTCTCCACCGTCCATGTTTTTGTAATTTGGCACGCTTCCGCATTTTTATGCGGTGTAACGGATGGCGCGTAGCTCACGATCGATATGAATTAAAGGTTATCAGAGGTTAGGAAGGAGAATACGACAACTTTATGTTATTCATCAGAAAGAGTTATTATCAATCTCACGAAATAATTTTATTTACGATAATGTAGTTGAAATTTTGCGCGACAGCTTATCTTTTATCTTCTTTTAAGATTATTTTTAATTTAATTTCTTATTAATTAATTTAGTTTAAATGATTTATTTAATTTGTCTAATTTTTTGTATTTTTAATTTGCGCAAAAGAGAACGTTAAGCGTTTGCGGAATAAAATGTTCCTTTAGCGTACGCGTGACAAGAATTATCGCTTCGTGCGTAATTTTTGTCTTCATTAGGAGCGCGCACACAGATTCGAAGGACGAATGCAGACGACACTCTCAAAAATTTATAGACACCAACGGTCGCACCCTCTTGGCGATTTTTCAAACGGAACCTTACAAAAGCTCGTCTGCGTCTTTCTCTCTCTCTCTCTCTCTCTCTCTCTCTCTCTCTCTCTCTCTCTCTCTCTCTCTCCTTCTCT
>NW_022639454.1:4408077-4419565 GCF_010583005.1 Odontomachus brunneus | reverse complement strand
TCTCTCTCTCTCTCTCTCTCTCTCTCTCTCTCTCTCTCTCTCTCTCTCTCTCTCTCTTTCTTCCTCCCTTTTTCTCTTCCTTCTTCATCCCACTTCACCATTTTCCCCCAAAGTTTTCTCCTGACCCTTTGCCTGTCGCACGCTCGAAATTTCCCTTCTCTGCGGGCAACCAGTTTATGAATCTTTGAGAAAGCATCTAGGAAAACCAACGGCGCGATCTTTGTTCTGAGAGCTCGTTTACCTGCTACAAAGTGCCTAGAGTCTGCTAGGAGTCGGGATAAATGATCAAAAAGGGGATCGGTGCTTGGGATTCGTGAGTGTTGAAATACGAATTGATGCGAGATTTTTCCTGTTTTCAGCAGAGAAAGCTGCTATGCAACTGTTGTGCAATTCGTGAATCTAATTAATATATGCTCTTAGATTCTACCTAGATTAAGAGTGTAGATTCACCAATTAGATTCACAAATTTCATAACAGTCGCAAAGCAGCTTTCTCTGATGAATGCAGCCATTGTTACGCGAATGGTATGCGCGAGCAAAAACACATTCAACTGCAAAGAATTCAACAAGACATGCACAATAGTATAGATAGAATACATCTGATTCTCGCTCCCTTTTTTCGATCATTAAAGTTCGATATCTGCGACTAACGAAGCGAAAAGTTCTCTGACGTCGTACAATATTTTTGTAAGGGATGGGGAGCCAAGCTCTTCTCTTAAGCTGCTTTAAGCATTTGCAAAACTAGCAATAACGAAGCCTGTTTTCTTGTTATGTTTCCAGCGATCATGGCGCATTTCTTCTTCTTGGCTGCCTTCTTCTGGCTGAATACGATGTGCTTCAACATCTGGTGGACATTCAGGTATGTCGTGATTTATTTCCCATCTTCTCGCTCTTTTCTCAAGAGACGAGTGCGTCTTAAAATATGCCTACGACATGCGCTTGATAAATTTACAAGAAGCCACGATGCTCTTTCGTCGTGTACGGACTAATACGCTCGTGAGAAAGCGGAAGAGTAATTGCAGATCCGTAATTAATTATGCTCTCAACCAAGAGAGCAAACCTTGAGAGCGAATAATTTCCAATTACAACATAACAGCCCGAGTCTCGCGAATGCTGAGATTCGTTTCTCTATTCTCGTGTTTTTGCTGACTCGGATTACAACGTTATCAATCTTACGCGACAGTATTTAATTAATATAGCTCAAAATGGACAAAAGGGAAATACGATAGGTGGATGCGACATCGATCGATAACTCGTTTACGTAACGCTAAGGTATCTTCTTACGGTCGGTTATTTGATAAGATCTTTACAAAGCGTGTCTTTGATGGTTCAACGAGCAGGTAGGAGGAACCTTTTGCGGATCTCGTGTCTCGGATATCTGAAATTTCAAAACTGATGATTCATAGGTTAGGTATCCTCGGAGGGTCTGGCAACATCACGCCGTCGGCCTTCGTAGATTTCCGGAACGCGTGGAATGCCCTTTTCCTTCTTTTCACGACGTTAACGCTGAAAAAGTCACAAGAAAGAATACCTAGAATCCGCGCGAGCATTCCACTTGGCGATTCATGTTGCACGATAGAATGCGGATACGCGCGTAGAACCGCTACGAGAGTGGACGCAACGATTGTTATAAACAGTGATCAAGCGTCTCGCATAGAAATTTCCCAAGATTTCCCTAGAGATGCAGCGCACAGATTCTGATTGGAATGGGACAAATTTATCTCAAAATTGATTATCCCACTCTGATACTCTATCAATTCGGAATCCCATTTTTATCCCAAATATGAATTCGCTATCTAGAATCGAGATAAAATATAGGAACTAGCGCATTTTTTCAATTGGTAAAATACTTTTAGTTTAATACTTTTGGTTAAATATTTTTATGTTGTAAAGTTTATGTTGTATTTATGTTATACTTTATGGTATCAAAGAGGAAATCCCACTTTTATATTAATTATTATATTTAGTAGAATGAAATATAAAAAAGATATTTTTAAAATACTTTGAAATTACTAAATAACAAAATTATTTGAAAGTCAATGTTTTATTCAATTCTCTACACGGAAAAAATTGTTGTTGGATTAACCAAAAGTATGGACAAAACAGAATTCTAGTTAATTATGAGAATTCTATTCAAGTCAATAAGATTCTGGTTAACCAAAATTTGCAACTGTTCAAGTTGAAGTTCTTATTAACTAAAAATGAATTTAAATTGGAAACCAGAAAAAATATTGAGAAAACTTTGGAGATTTCTAGACTTAGAATCGCATGTTTGTAACATCATATTTCTGATCAGAATCCATAATTATTTTTATAATTATTTTGGGAATTCGAGCTGACTCCCAATTAGATCCTAAGAAATTTTGTATGGGGTTATTAAACGTACGTTATGTCCTCAACGGGATTCCGTGCTCGCGCAGGTACGAAGGGATTTTGGATTACCACAAGATCGGATAGTCGTTTAGCTTGGCAACGTTCAACCGGAAGTTAGTCTTTCTCTCTCTCTCTCTTTCTCTCTCTCTCTTGAAGAACTGAGATAAACGTTTATCGTTCACGCCTCGTGAGAGGGTTTTAGCGAGCAGATTTATCGATTCGCCGTACACCTGTTCGCGGTACAACGTCGCTTTTAACTCCTAGTAGAATAATAAAATACCTAATTATCTCGACGAATATCGACGCGCGCGAATAATGGCAGAATAAAGCCTAATTAACGCGTCGCCTCATTACGGCTGCCAAAATAATTATACAATGCGAATAAATCGCCCGTACGCAAGCAAACGATTATAATTGAACTAAATTTCAGGCGAGCTGTGCTCGTTTCTTGCCCGCGGCTCGTTGCCCGCCGCAACTAATTAAAGTCCACTCAGCCATGCGTAATTATAAAAACTACTGAGTCGCGGCCGAGAATGCGAGCGAATCGCGTGCGCCAATTGCATCCTCGTGGACGATTGCTCGCGGGAAATTCGAATGAAATGTTTCGGTCAAACCTCAATGGAAAGTTCTGGTTTAGACAGTCGAAAAAATAACAGACTTTTACGAATTCTTTTCAGAGAAATGGATAGAGACATCGAGAGTTTTGATCATACTATTTGTTTTTGTTTCAAGTATAAAAAAATTATTTTTATTTGTAATTCTGTCGTCTAGATTTTTTATATTGAGTGCGGTGCAGCTAAACGCCTCTAACAAATAGACAATATTACATGTCGTATAATAATCCGACACAAATGGGATGTAAAAATTTAAGAAAAAATATCAAATTTGCTGGAGAATAAATTTTTTTTATATAGAAAGTTAAAATTTAATAAAATGATGACACTTCGAAGTCACAAATAATCTAACATTTTTTTTTAATTAATATCTTGGAAAAAATATAAATTTTTCAAAATTTTCTAGAGGGAGCAATTTCCCGAATGATTCATTCTCTAGAAAGTTTAATACGGTTTTTTTAAATTCTTTAATTCCTTTTTTCAGATTATTGCACGAGCTGCAATATAGTCTATCAATTAGAGGCGTTCGGCAACAAAACCTGAATGAAAATTCCAATTTTCGTTTTAATAATTTTTACATTAAAACGCCCATGATAAAAGAAACTTTATATTGACTTTTTTACACATTTCTTTGAAAAAAAAATTCATAAAAATCTGTTATTTTCCGGCTGTCTAAAGTAGAATTATCATTTGACAGCAGCGCACGCTACGCGCCGTGGAAAATGCGATCATACGTCGTGAGTCATAATTGAAAGGCGCGTAACAAGCATGATCATTACGAGCAGATCGCCATCGTGATGGGAGAAGCTCGTCGAGGGCAGAAGGAGGCCATCAAGGTGAGAGATCGGATCAGGATCACTCGGTCGACTGGTTAATGCGATGCAACACGGTCACCATAACGGGTCTCTCCCTCGGCTTCCTCCCAACGTTCGTTTCACGCGGTTCCTTTCTCTCTCTCTCTCTCTCTCTCTCCCTCGTGCGCAAGTCACCTCGCGGTGTGCTTTTTGCACGCTCGTTTCTTCATGTGTTATTTCCACCGGATTCTACTCGATCGGGCTTATCCGCCGTCTGCATCTCGCCACGCGCGATTATCCACGCTCGCAGCTGGACACGTCGATTTATGACAGCCGGTCCGAGTACGGACGCATCGAAAATACTTTCAGTGCAACCAGGAGAGCCATGAATGCTGAAGACAGCCTCGACGCGCACTCGAAACGATTCCCGACGCAATTCGCCATCACGGTGATGAATCGCCTCGCGGAAAAACTCGCGCTTCCATTCGACGCGCGCAACTCGTTTCGGGTCGAAGGCGCGCTTGAAAATTTTGGCACAAAAATCGTCGAGTAACGAACAATCGCGCGCGGAGCAATGCACACGTGAGCTCGATAAATCTTCGTCAATCTTCAAGCAGGATCGTAGCGGACAGAAGCGCGTAAGGACAAGCAGCTCGGGCTTGAAACGATGCCAATCTGATATCGCGCTGCAACGAAGTCTCCGAATCGCCATCGCGCCGCTAATGCACCCCCTCTGGCTTTTCTCGCAACCGCCTTGGGACTTGCGCGTCACCCGCGCGTCTCTGTGTGTAACCGAGAGATATACAACGCGCAACAATGATGCTAATAACACTAACTGCCAGCGCGTAACCAACGCCAAGCATCGCAGGGGCTCCGTGGCGTGGGTGGCGGCTAAAAATATTTAAACGCGCGGTTTAAGCCACCGCCACCGCCGTTGCATTTGCATCAACGGCCCTGACTTTTCACGACCGCGGTTCGACGAACTTGCACTCGCTCTTTCTCTCTGTCTCTCTCTTTCTCTATCGCGCGGCACTTTTATCCCTATTTCGCGTCTCGCGTATATAGTATGTATGCGCGATACGCATGTACGCGCGCATACATGCACACGCACACATACACACACACACACACACACACACACACACACACACACACGACCAAAACTGTCGGCGACACGTGCGCCCGTGTTGTATCCACTTGTTGAAGTGTCAGCGGCACGTTGCGTTCACGGTGGACTGCCTCGGCTCCGTGATTTTCGAGCTGGAAAATTATCCTGATGTCATTTGCGGCTGTGTGCGCGCGCGCGCACGCGTTTCTGCATGGTCGTTGCGTTGTTGCACTGACCATCGTTGCATTACTGATCTCTGTATTTTTTTTCCTTACGGCCCGCCGACTCGCGCCCAACGATGTTCATCTATCGTTTCGCTCTCAACAGCCGATTGCGTTGAGTACGCCGTATGGAGGCATTATTGCTCGACTAACGAGCGGAAATCGTTGACCCGAACTCGTGATTTTGTTGAAATAAAATAAAACAAGAGAAAGAGAGAGAGAGAGAGAGAGAAGAAAAGGTAGCACGTATAAACGAGCCAACGCGCAAATAACGTTGCGCGTATTCCACATTCACGCCGAATCGATACATTTTAAATGTAATCCCCAGACCAAAGGGCTGTCCCTTTTGACAGAGAGGAACACGTTTATTTAAACGGCGGGCGAAAGATTAAATGCCGTGGAGCGACGCGAAATGAAATTTCGGGGGAAGGGAGGCGGGGAGGGTGATGCCGGTCTCTGAGGAATATTTTGCCGTTGAAAAAAACATTTCTTTTTTCTCGCAGCTTTATTTACAACAAAGATATTCGACCATTCGAAAAGTGACTGTGCGTCGCGCGTTATCTGACGCTCGAGCGAACGTGCCTCGTGCGATCCGTCCATCCGATATCGCCGTGAGTTCGCTAAGATTCCAATTACAGTCGAGCGAAATGACTATGACATTCGACCGGAACGATGTAATCCCGATAATCGGAGTACTCGGTATAAATCCGTCCTTAATGAACAGACACGCGCGCGCGCGCACACATTCCCTATCGTTTCGGTTTACACGTCTAACAATATATCCGCGCCCGCGAACACGCTGTCGCGCGCAATGTCGAGCACGGTACATTGAATCGGCCCGACTGATTCCTACTCGTGTAATTTTCTTGCACCCGGCTTCCGCGACGGCAGCAAGCGGAGCATTCGACGCTGCCTCTCGCACCAATTAGCAGTACTTGCGACATTACACCGCCAATGAGAACCCGATGCCATCGTCGTTACGTTTAATTGCTCGCGAAGGCCGTGCCGGGAGCGTTTTCCCGTGCGCCGAGGTTCTTGCGTGCTTTCCGCTTCTCGATGCTCCACGCGTTGCTCTCTTATCCCCCCTCCCCTTCTCTCTCTCTCTCTCTCTCTCTCTCTCTCTCTCTCTCTCTCTCTCTCTCTTTCTATCGTCTCTATTTTCTGAGAAATTGTTCAATTACCCAACATCTAAGCGCAGCTTCCCACGGTCACTGCAACCGCCAACGCGACGACGATGCTCCGCGGCGTGACCTCGCCGTAGCTCTGCGACGACGTGCACTTAGCGTTGCTTCTCTAAACGAATTTGCATTCTGGTAGTCGCATCTGCCGGGGCAACCCTCTAAGCACGTCCACGCATTTTTCGCGAAGGGCACGCTCAGCGCACTCGCTGCCTGGTGAACGTTCCGTAGCAGCGGCGCGCTTATGTAACTCACGAGCGCACGCAACGCGCGCTCGACGCACGCGGAATGTGATTGTTAGCGATAATGCATTTCACCGAACGGGTTCTACATAGCAAAATGGAGGAGACGTTTTAATGAGAGAATGAGAGCGCGAATTGTATCGGTTTCTCCCTGGGTCGACTCCGCGCATGAATACGCGAGTGAAATGTACTTTCGACGGTTAAGGAGGATCGCGGAACGCCGCGCGCGCGCCCGAAGAAACAATGGGCGACGAAATATCATTGCCGGTGACATTAGTCGAGGAGCGATGTATCAATTATTTGGGTAAAATTGTCGAGCCATTAACGGTGGCCGGGCGGGAGAACGATGCGCGAATTTCGCCTTTAACTCGTGGTAACACAATCAGTCATTGTCGGCGACGAAGGAACTAATCTCAATGGCTAGCCCGCGAAACAATGGCCGATCCAGCCGGCGGAAAGCAAAGACAAAGGCTGCGTGTGTCGTCGCCGCGAGAAACGGTCAAGTGTTTTGCCGTGCGTATCTATGTGCGCGCAGTTCGTTAAGGTCTCTTCTGTTCTCCCGAGAACTAGCTCATTAACTTCGTTTATCTCGGCCTCGATAGCAGGCCAGGGCTCGATTTCTTCGGGCCTCGCGCGCGCCATCACGCGTGCGTTGCGTGACTCCGGTGCTTATAAAAAAAGAGAGAGAGAGGGGGAAAAAATCGCGGATAAAACACACATCGGCCGATAAAAATGTCGATATTAATAATTCAAATAGACGTCTCACACAACGTGAGACAATCGATGGTAGAAAGTGTACAATTCTTTTTCATTGCATTTACGAAGCAAACGAATTAATCGTTAAATGTACAACAACGTAAATTCCTTTGTTACAGCGATTCCATTGATGCAACGACAAATTTACTAAAAGTCGCGATACAAAAATTACAGTTCGAGGAAAAGATTAAAGAATGAGAGAAAATGACAGAGACCTTTATAAGATGGAGTAGTAAAGTTGCTGCAAAATTTACGTATCGCGTATACACCTGGCTGGGTGAATCTGGGAAGGAAAATATGCGCGAGCGCGTGAGACGCGTTTAATCAGGAATTTAATCAGGAATCCAGTCGGTCCGAGTCCAAGCTGCATTTTTCTTCAGCGCAACGAGACGCGACTAATTTCCGAGATGACAGGGTGCGCCCGCTAATGTCACGTTTATTACGTATTAACTGCAAAATGCCAGAGTCGGAAGGATGCTTCGACTACTGAGGGCGAGCTATGATGAGATCGTGATTAAGTACGTCGGACAGTTTTATCACGTGGCGACCGCGTCGTAACGACGGCTGATTGAGCTCCCCTTCGCACCCTCTAAGAGCGACTCGTTATCCATCTTGCCTCGTTCGACGGAGTCATCTGATTTTTCCGTCGCGTTCTCTCCCCGCGTCTTCTCCGATTAATCTACTTCCGAAACTCCGCGTCGACGATCGCCGGCATCAGCACGACGAATTTCTCGCGAGATATTATATTCGCGCCGCGAGGATTGGCCTCCTCTTCTCCGTGGCTGGGCCGCCTTTCATTTGTCGATCTCTCGTTTCTAGAAGAGCGTTTCGCCGCTATAAATAGATCGATTCCCGTCCATTGACGGTTCGTACGGAACGTCGAAGCTGATGCCAAGAGGAACGTGACCCAAATATCCGAAACTGTGCCTCCGCGTGTGCGCTCATCGAATTTCGCAACACAATGGCCTTCTTGTAACTACAACGTATCCAACCGGTCCATCAGGATCGACCGGCCTCTTGCTGGTGGATCATGTCCGCGCGGATATATGTAACCCGATCCTGTCGCGAATCATCCATCTTCTCATCACGCAAATAATTTCCCGCGAGAACCAGTTACAGAAGAAGACCCGGGGTAACCTTCCCGAGTATATACACGGATAGTTTGTTTCTCTCCATGCGCCGAATCGAAAAATATGGATATCGGGGAAAATGTATGACTGCTAGGAGAACTTGTTTCCATGCTTGGCGACGTCTGCCCTTTGCGCTTTAATGGATTCTGCATTTTCTTATTGATTTGTTGGATTTTGGATAATTTGTCGAATTCCTGCCTCCTGCTATCAGTCGTTTGTTACTTATTTAGCTCTGTTCAATAATTGAGAGCGCAGTTACATATTCTCTTGGTAATTATAGGATTTGCAGAATTTGCCAGAAAACAGAAGATCTATGAGAATCAATACCTATTCATAAGCTCCTGAATATCATGAGATATACACAGGGCGGGAAAACAATAGGAGGCCCGAAACACGCTCGCGGTGGAACGCGAAAATACGATGGAACAGCACGCGAACGATATTGGGTAATAATTGCATTTGATGAATAACCCGGCGCTATTTGTCAAATAAAATTGTGTCTTTATGGCGAAAAATATTGCAACGCAAATGAGTTTTTCGGAAATGAATTGAAAAGAAAACGGCTTCGAAGAAGCTATTGGTGCGAACAGAGATGATGGACGGAATCATTTCTCTTCCCGAGCACTATGTAGAGTTCTCGTTCGTTCAGTCGCGTCGGATTCGCGAGCAATTCGAAATGTCGAAGTGCACCGATACTTTCCCGGCGATCCTCGAGCGGCGTCTCACCATTTGGACCGGTATTTGAGATCCCTCGCGCCGGGCAAAATCAACAAGAGCCGGGCTCGCTCGTCCGGAATACAGCGAACTTGGTCTGAATGGTGAGATGCTCGCGCGAAGGTCCGTGGCTGCCGCAGTTGCAGGCAAACGCGGCGACCATGGTCAAACCGACGGTCCACGACCGCAAACGCGACGGTCAGCGAAAGGGGGAAAGAGAGAGAGAGAGAGAGAGAGAGAGAGAGAGATATATATATCTCGTTGCAACGAGGTCTCGAGGATCCGACCGACGAAGAAATTCGTGCCAAGCCGAGTCCCGAAGTACGAAGTCGAGCGGTTAAGCTAATTTAGGGTCATGGACGAGAAAGGAGAAGCGCGCGCCGTCTCGAGAGCTATCGAATCCGGTCGGCGAGATCGGGCAAAAGGAAATCGCGCGTACAGGTATTCGATTCCGGGGACGAACCGCCGGGAATTATTCCGCCGGATGTGTAACGAACCGGATGTGTAACCAGCTCCAGACGTTCTTGGCAACAATGAGCTTCGCCGTCGTGATACTCTTGGTGCAGGAGTACCAATAACACCGGTACCTAGCTCTGGGCATTCCCATTGCTGCCCTCGTTAAATATTAATACCTAAACTTTCGATATAGAACACACAGGGTAGCGTCTGACAATTCCCCGTGACACACACCCCCGTTTTGTGCAAGTAGAATTCATTAGACTGAGCGCAGAATTTCTCTACCGTTTCGCAAACAATCACGTGTAAATTTTGTGTTATTAATATCACGCGCGATGCACGGTAGATGAGCTGTGATGACGACGTCTGCCGTCGTGTGCTTGTACATTAGGTCGAACAGAAAAGTCCTCTACCGTTTTGCGAATAACTACGTCGATTTCTGGTTGTTGCCTAAAGAAGATCGGTGCATTATCGCACAAAATCGTACACCAATGCTGGATATATACATGTATTCTACGTTAAATATTCTAGTTTAAATATTCGTATTTACGAACCAAAAGAATTCCCAAAGTCAGTTTAGTGCAATTAACAGAGAAATATTAATACGTTAAAGCACTTTTACCTGAATTCTCGCGCGGGACGCAAAGTAATTTGCGACGCGCGAAATGTCACGGCACCAGCGGGACATTGCCAGCGGCGTTTGCAGTCGATTTATCCGGCGTCGTTCATTCTTTCTTTCTTTTTACAAGCTTTTTTACAACCTGTCGCAACTCCTCATAATTTCGTGTTACGCAAAAGAGAGAAGTTATGCGTCGTATTAGCGAATCATCTGGAGAGGGTTAACGACTCCGACGGGTTCTCTCTTTTCTTCTTCGCGGGACTGTTCGTTACGCGTTAGATAATGCATGCAAATTGCGTTAACGTAACGTGACTGCCGGTTCTAAAAGCCGGGGGACCTCGGCCGGTTTGCTAGTCAACGACCTGCCGCCGCTCGTGTAAAGATAGACGAATCGTCGTTGCGCTCACCGTCGCGCAGCTTCCATCCCGGCCTATTATGCGACTGTCGGGTGCGACGGTGGTGGCGCGAAAATGCCCGCGGGACCGCGGCAAATCGAGTGAATCACGCGGTCCTTCAGGATTCGGAACACGTGTTGCCGCTCGGTCCGTCGGATTTTTCGAAAACCGCTGCTGATATCCGATCTCCAGCCCGCGTCGCGTCGTCGGACTCGATTTGTCTCGGCGTCGTTGTTTATTATGCATGAGTCATTTGATTCTGCTTTCACGCATCCGAACACAGCGTTGCATTCTCACGAAATCCCGCGTGAATGTTGTCCTCCCGCGAGAACGACGCGGGCGGCTCGTCACCCCACCCGTAACCCTCGCCGAAGTTTCGACATTTGACATATCTCCAAAATTCCGAGCTTCGAATGAAAATTGAAATGAACAGAATTAACCTTAGAGCCGAACAATGCTGCATCGTTCGTCTTATCTGTCGTCCCATTACCGTCGTCTCATTTATTCGTGCATTTCCCGGCGGCGCCTGGCCGCAACTTTCGTACAACTGAAATTAATTCGCGTAGATCGGGAATTTGCGTGCCGGCGTCGTTATTTCGCCCGCGAGATCCTCGATAGCGCGCCGGCAGACACGATTATCTCGTAAAGTCGGAGGATATTAATATGAAATAATGCACGGCGCAAATGTCTAAGGATATAAATAATTGGTCGATAATTGAAACACTTGTGTTGCCAACGTTTCACATTAAATCTCTCCTCGCGCTGTGCTAAGTATTGAAATACTAGTGCGACTCGTCTTCCAACTTACCTCGTTAGCCACCGTGGAGAGTTTCTCTCTCTCTCTCTCTCTCTCTCTCTCTCTCTCTCTCTCTCTCTCTCTCTCTCTCTC
>NW_022639454.1:4405044-4407068 GCF_010583005.1 Odontomachus brunneus | reverse complement strand
TCTCTCTCTCTCTTTCTCTCTCTCTCTCTCTCTCTCTCTCTCTCTCTCTCTCTCTCTCTCTCTCTCTCTCTCTCCGCATCGCGTATATACACGATGAGTACTCACTCGCTCGAGCTGAACAGCTCGAGTGAATCACGCGAAGCCTTTGGAAGTGGCGCGTCGGGGCTCTCCTCGTGGACGATACTTGATCGCGTACCTGCGCGCTGGCGCGTCGCGTATTTTTGTCCCGCACGCGGTACGTGCCGCACGAGAGATGATATCCGCGAAATAAGGCGGAGAGTCCATTACATAGCCTCCCGCATCATCGACGTCTCTGCGAGCGTCGGGCAGCGCGTGACGAGGTCCTTCGCGATGCGGTGAAATCGTGAGACGCGTGTGCGGTTAGGGAGAACATGGTGGAATAAATCACGCGACTCGCACTCACGCGGAGTCCGTCAGGATTCGGTGGCCGTGATCCTCCTTCGTGCTAGATCGAGGACATCGCGCGAGCACCGTTCTCCTCGTTCGAGCCGTGCCGCGACTACATAATGTGCGAGCATTTGCATAACGCAATTTCTGCGATACAGTCACGCAGGACGACGCCGGCCCGTAAGTCTATTCGATTCCGCGTCGTGTCGCGATAACGCCAAATAACAATGTATTATAGTAATCATATGAAATTGCGGCGGCTATAGCTCGTCCTCTTGCTGTTTAAAAAAAAAGAAAAGCGAGAGAGAGAGTGAGATGGACGGGCTCTGAGGGGGCGCGTTTTGCATGAAACGCGCGTTGTGACGTGACGCGCCATCATTTTCCCATTTATCGCAGAGCCGCGATACGTACGTCACTTCACTGAAATCCGTGAGATAATCTGCGGGAACGTGTGCGCCGCAACGACTCGAAAGGTCCGATACTGAAAATTCCTTCGTTCGTTTCGATTTACTCTTTTGCTCCTTTCAAATTATTATTCTACTCTTTTCAAATTACACTTATTTCAAATTGTCATTAATACCGCGAAGGACACGGCGAGTCCCATAGATCGGAGTGTCCCGGGACACTCGTCACAGGCGAGCTACGGGGGGAACGTCTTCGTGGACATTTGCGAGAACAAAAGTTGCCTTGGCGCGAGCGTGCACTTTCGGATACCACTATAGTAAAGCACTATATCAAGAACTCGTGAGAACAGACCGCGTAAATCATGAACGGTCGTTAGAATTCAGAGCTCTGGTTCTCTTGAGAGACCGGATCAGGGGGAGAATGGTGGTAGAGAGTAGTAGTATCTTGGTGAGCGGTGCCAAAGATTCATGTCGCAGTTCGTGTACCTTGTCGTTACTTCTACGCTTTTTCTCCCCTTCCCCCGGTAATCCTCCTCAGCCTCGTCTTTCTTTCCCTTCTTTTTACTTCAGCTGGGGCAGCTACGACATCGTAATCCCTCCTCGTGTCTTTATCGGATCTAAAACGCGGTAAACATTCGGCGATAAAACTTCCGGTAATCCGTGGCAATTGATTTTTCTCCCGGGACGTACTGCCCGTTTATTCGCCGAATAAATCGAATCTCCATCGTAACGATCGTGTAATGAGATCCCAACATTTAACTGTTCGATAATCAAGCTGATATCCCGCGATAAGGACGCGTGGATCAGTCATATTACGTTATTATATTGCATTACGTGCATTACTCCTATTGCGTAATTTAAAGCGCTCTCACGTTTTTCTTCTTTTCTTGCCTATATGTGCTCTCCTCATGCGTTACTGCAGGTACTCTGCTTAAATCTACTTTCTCCATATATTCAGCGTATAAACTACTGGGTTGAGAACAGAGTTCCTGTTAAATTGCTCATATTAAATGTTAACGAACTCCAGTTGCATACTGTTTGACATTACACGCGCTATTTCATTTGCTACTAATATCTCCTAGTGTTTCTATGATAGCACATTACCGCCTCTGGAATTTCTCCTTAATGTGAACCACTGTAAGCTCTAAGGGGTGGCTATACTCCAGAGAGCCAAAATAAACTCTCTCTCTCTTTACTCTCTCTCTCTCTCTC
>NW_022639454.1:4368612-4403610 GCF_010583005.1 Odontomachus brunneus | reverse complement strand
CTCTCTCTCTCTCTCTCTCTCTCTCTCTCTCTCTCTCTCTCTATCTCTATCTATCTATTTCTATCTACCTCTTCCTCTTTCACATGCCTCGGCTACTACTCTCACGGATTATTATTCGTTTTCTCGTTTTTCGAAATTCCTCAGCTCGTTTCACCATCGCGTAATCTCACGTTCCATCGTGCTTTTCCGCGTTGCTCTCTGTAATCACGTTAAAATTCCTCCGCGGTCTCCTCCGCGGCCCTTCGGATCTCTCCGCTTCGCTTCGCTTCGTTAGCATACGTTAATTTGTTGTTAATTAATACGGTGGCAATTACTTGAGGGGAGGGGGCCAGGGACCGTCCGCTTTGTGCATGTTCCAGGAGAGATCAGCGGAGCTAAATTTCTCGTCATTATCTCTCGCGCGTTTTCCTCGTTATTTTGCTGGTCTGTGTATACCCGGAACGCCACGCATGTGCGAACACGCATTGGGCGGCTGATGCCAAGTTACACGACAATCTTTCGCCACATCGTCGTCTTCCATTTTGCCGTTTCGCGGTATCCCCGCGATATTATTATGCAACAGCGCGCGGTGCCCGCATAGCGGCGCGCCTGTGATCGCTCACGGTGTAATTCAGTGATAACATGTAAACACTCTTATGAGTGACATTTATCGCGCGCGGCCTGATCTACGGCGCGGGGAGGGGGGATCTCCTCGGCTGAAAATATCCACATAAATTCGAATTCTATTCGACTTCGGTACTGAGCCGCTGCGAAAGTTTCAGGTCCCGATTGTTGTGTGTTTTCTTGCGCCGACTAGGGAGCTGTCCCCGTGAGCGTTCGAGTTCACTGATTATCCTCGTTTCCTTCTGGAAAACGTAACTAGAAAGCAGCGGAGAATTGAATTGGAGAATTTAGTTGCGCTCAACTAACGCTCACGGGAACGGATCGCGATAACGCGTAGAAACGGATAAAATGAGTCCGACGGGATAATTACGTTAGGACAATTTCGTTGGGATGTACTGGCTTGTGCAATACGAGCAATTTCGGATTACCCAGATAAAGCGAAACGATTGTGTTCCTATGTCGTTGTAATTTCACGAAACAATGTTTCGTCGTTTTGATCTGTGATCTCCTTCGCGATCTTTTGCGCATATCGTTCCATAAAATTAGAACGACATAAAGGTACAATCTTATCGTTACACCTGAAACAAATCCGACATTACCCATCCCAATAGAATTGTTTCAGATGATCTCACGAGTCGTTCGTAGTGTTGTTCGCCTCTGCGTATCTATGTGCGCTAAGGAAAAGTCGCGATCACGCGATGGCGGGATGAAACGAAGGCCGGGGAATAAGTGAACGATTGAAATTTAAGAGGGAACGCGCCCGGACAGTTTGAAGTCGTTTTCGCGGCCGTTTGTAGAGGGCGGATTTCATATCAGTGTATTTATGAAGAAGGTCGTGGAATGGAATAAAGCGGAAGGTATTGCACCGATGCACGAAACGACGTAACGAACAACTCGCCCGGCGGTTCTCTGACAGTGAACCCTCGGAAGCGTGACATTGTCAGGGATCGTATTGCATGATACGCTCATCTTCCGTGACCGTGGTTTGCAGTGATTGCACGCTTAGTCAGTCAGGGTTGGCTGAATTTAAACCGGTACGGCGCAATGGCAGACGCAATCAGCGGCCTACCTCGAGCCATCGATTAAGCAATTTTTCAATTTGAAACGTAATGAGATAACTCTTTCTCTCTCTCTTTCTCTCTCGAGTCTCTCGTCTTCCGCGCTGCCGAAATAAATTAGGACAGACATCGTTCCCTTAAATACGCATCGCCTCTTTCATTTTGAAATCGATTAATATGTAACTTTTCGTGAGAATATTTTTAGACATGCAGATAATCTTTTCACGAGACCAAACACAGCGGGAAGAGAAGACGCGTTAAAATTGTGTAAGCAATGCATAAATCGACCCCTGATATATATATTTGTTTTCTTTCATGTCTCAAGTTTTGAAAACATTTTTCCTTCGTCGCTGAAGAACAGTCAATCTTCCACGACTTATATATTTTTTCCCCGGGCATAGTCCGATGTTATAGCAGGAACATTTAATTAAAATCGCGACGTGCGCAAGAAGCGCGTATCCGTGAAGTTTGATTCCACCTTTCCGCAAAGCGCACGATCGTTTTTGCGAGAGCCGGTCGAGCCGCGTGCGCGCGCGAAACAGCGCAGAGTGACGCCAACGGAGGAGGAAGCGAAAGGCCGACCGAGACGGACGCGACGGTTGAGTGTCGGAGAGGAGTCGACGACCTCCGTGGCCGCAGGTTGCACCTGCATCACCCAACCCATCCGTGGCCGGTCAGACCTCGGCTTGGTAGTAGCTCTGCCTTCGCGCCTTTGCGAGTTGGGCCTCTCTCTCTCTCTCGTTTCCTCTCCCGGCCTCGGTGAATTCGCTCGTGCGCTCGCCGCGTACGGCGATCCTCGAACTTGATCCTCGACGAGAAAAAGCCACCTGCCCATCTGCGGCAGCGTGCGAAGTAGAATCCGGTATGGAACGCGTACCACACGAATATACCGCGGCGCGCGAATGCATCGACCGGCTGCGGCGCGTTGCAGCGTGAAATTCTCGAATTTGCAACCCGCGCGCGAGTCTTTTAGTATCCTCCTCGAAGTAGACACGAGAGCCAAGTGGTGGTGGTGGTGGTGGTGATGGTGGTGGTGGTGGCGGTGGTGGAGATGTGGCCACGCAACAAGGCCGAGTTTCTCGAGTATGCTCCACGGGTTGTTCGTTGCCTGGACGAGCGCACGACAGGAAGATTCGGCGAGAATTCCGGCACAGATATTCCGGCGCCGCGAAAATGTCTCCCGTGATTTATATTGTATATTTCCTCTCGTCGTTTTGAATTTTCAGAGCAGAAAAGTCCCCTTTTTCTCTACTTTTGCAAAAATCTGACGCGTATCGTTCCCTCTCTATTTTCATTTTATTTCTTATAAGAAATTTTCGTTTAAATGTAATTAGTATTTAACAAATGTTTCGTCGTGTCCCGATATTTCTGTGACGAAAAGTCAAGACTAAGTCGCACAGAAGATTCGTGGGTTAAAGGGCTGGCAATACCGGTACGACACATGCGTTCATACGAGCACGCGCGCACATATACGTACACACACAGAGAGAGTAACGATTCCGCAACATGTGCGCTTTTGTACAGGAACGCGCGATGGGGAAATGCAAAACGCGTTACATAAATTCGCGGCGACTATTCGGAGAGTTCTCCCACGCTGTTCTGTATTCGAATGCGCAAGGGAGGAGAACGTCGTTCGAAGCTGAGCATCTGTAACGTAAGGTGCAAAAACGCGCGACGTAAAAGGCGATTCCGCGTTGAACGTGCGCACGTGAGGTATGAAGGAAATATTTGCAAATATCAGTGTCTCTCTCCAAGACACGCTCTCGTAAAGTCATACTTGCCTACTTTCGCGAAAGACACGTACAAGCTTGTCGATCGTGTTTCCTAGATAATTCACGTCTGTGAAAATGGCACCATATTTAAAAAAAAATCAATTTATTATCATAGTTATATAGATAAATTATAGATATAGTTATAAATATATAGATAATTCCATGTATCTATATATTTTATGAGACGTCATTTTATTAAAAATAATTGACAAGGAGAGAAAGAAAATAAAATAAAATTTGCTTAGTAGCAAATACTTGGTAAAAATCTTCCTGTGCTGAAAAAAATTTTTGCACATTGATATATATCAAAAATTTTCGCACATTTGCGGAGGAGATATTTCACTAATAATTAAAAAATATACATGTATGTTATAAGATAAATATTTCGCAGTAAATTATTTTTTTTATATATTTTTCCCATATTTCGACGGAATATCACGGGATAAAACATTTCTATTGGGGAAGCTGCATGACTAAAAGTTTAAAAAGTAGGATAACATAAATTTGTACAACTTGTAGTCCACTTTTCATCTCGACCGTATAAAATCGAAAAGAATATAATCTGCGATTGTAGAAACGATATAGATTTGTTTCCCATACAACACACAAAATCCTATAACATATCTGAACGTGCGTCGCGATTCAAACGCTGCGACACAGTTGAAAGTACGTTCATTGGGTATATTTTAAGCCACGTGCGAAGTAAAAGGAGCAATATCCGCAAAGGAAAACGTTGCGTTACTTACGACTGTCGGGAATACGCGAAGAAAGGGCGTCGTGTGAAATTTTCCGAGGCGCAACGCGCATTTCTCTTCTACGAGTGCGAACGTGTGAAAAGAGGTCGCATAGCAGTACGATGCGAAAATCTCATCCGCGTTCCTCCTTCTGTCCTTTGTAAGCGCGGAAATACAAATCCGGGCGGCTCCACGCGAGCGCTGGTTTACTTGCCGTGAAAGGATGTCGATATTTCGCCACGGTCTTCATCGACGGTGTTTTCGTACTTGAATTACTTCGTGATACTTTTATGAGAGCGCCGGCTAAATGTAGTTCGCAGTTCTGTCAGTTTGTTCTTACTGCCGTTGGCTCCACGCCACTCGAGTGGCTCCACGTTTCTCTCCTCTCTTTCTTTCTCTGCCACACGCATTGGAATAAATCGTCGAAAATACGAGGAATATGACTCGGACATTCAAGACGGGGCGATTCAGATACACAATACTGTGCACGCGGATAATTGTACACGCTTGACGTTCGAGTTTGTTTCTTGTTTACGGTTCAAAGTCTCCCTCTTTTTTCTCTCTCTCTTTCATTGTCAAATCTCGTTGTGAGTTCAAGAAACGTCTTTGATATGCCAGCGATATACGATCACGGTGTTAGACCCAAGCCTGCGACGGTTATCGCCGCTCTACGAAATAATTGCTCCTTCCACGAGGTAACGGTAACAATCCTCGTTCTCTGGAGCACTACCGACATACCGCGATAGATCTTATCAGCGACCGAGAGCAAGCTTGGATATATGCGAGGGCAATCCTAGCGGTCTTTATTGTGCGCTCGAATAAGCGCTCGTTGTCAGATTAGTTAGCGACCCGAGGGAGAACGAGAACGAAGGAGAAAGAAAGAACGACGAGATAGAAAGAGAGAGAGAGAACCCGCTCCGCGGCTGATAACGGTGCGCTCGACTTTTCTGCGAGAGTAAAACGGTACCCGTCTATCTCGCAGAACGTCTGCATGATATACACATGCACGTTGCGTCTGATGTTTCAACGTTTCCCGGTGATGCATCGGCGATCGACATCTCGCGAGAGATCAGACAGGTGAGGGAGAAATTTAAGGTAAAAATACCAGCGCCGGGACACGTACCTAATCTTGAGCATTGTTATGGTTTCAGTCTTTAAATACGAATATTTAAACTTTCAACATAAAATATAGGCACATACACTGAGAGAAAAATTATCTTAAAATCAACAAATATTTCCTTGGTGGGTGCCATTAACATATTTACTTAAATCTACATTCTCTTTACTTAAATCAAATATTGTTTATTTAAATCAAGTAAACAATATTTGATTTAAGTAAAGAGAATGTAGATTGTACCCTACCTAATCTACTTGAATGTAGATTTAAATATGTTAATGGCACCCACCAAGGAAATATTTGTTGATTTTAAGATAATTTTTCTCTCAGTGTACACGGGGAGAAACTTGTAGTGAAAATTACTATAGGATTTTGTATCCGAATAATAGATAACGTTCTGCAGTAATTTACGTATTATTTCATCTGTTACTTGATTCCTAAAAACTAAAATTTCCTATTTAAAAATACTTGTTTCTATGTTTCCAGCGAAATCTGTTATGTTTCTAACGAAATTTAATATGTCCTTTAGCAAACTAGACTTTACGTGTATCTTTTCTCTGAACTATTAAAAACGTAGTAAGATTGAAAAGAATTGATGTGAAAAACAATCTATAATTATTTCTCTATATGCATATTTTATGTTTTAAAAGTTTAAAGATTTATATTTTAAAGGTCAAAACAATAAGAACGTTCAGGACTAAATGCGTGTCCGAGAATTGGTACTTTTACCTTGCATTCCAGATTTTCAGAAGAAATGTTTTCTTGGGCGTTTTCTTACTTTTGATATCGAGCGCGATATGTCTGACACTCGATAGCGTCTTTCTCGTGCACGAATGTATAATTGGGAAACCGAGTGTACAGAGGAGAAAATTGAGAGGCCCGAAATGAAGGACGCCACTTCGATCCGATCATCGAAGCTGGAAATTCCCGCGTGCTAAGCGCTCTCTCTCGATGAAAGAGCCTGGTCGGCTACCCGAGGAATTATACGCTTCGAGCAACGCGTACCGCCTAATTGTCCATCCAGTCGAGCGAGGTCATCGCGATCTCACGTTAGTCGCTCTCCCATTTCCGCGAGGAAATGAGAAAGGGCGCCGAGTGCTTTCCAGGAGGCCTCAAACAGCGCGACCAGCCGATCGGCGCGGGCTAAGAGAGAGAGGGAGAGGGGGAAGAGAGGGAGAGAGAGAGAGAGAGATCGGCGACACCGAGAGTTCACTACGTTAATTAACCCCGATAATTGGCTACGTGCCAGCCGAGCGCGCACCGGCTATCTCTTGCGGAACTTTTTAACCTTCCTATTTAATTTAAACTATAACGTATCTCTCTCCCCGTCGCGCTACTACCATAAAGTCGGAAGCGACTGTTCGATTCGCCCTAAACGCTCGACAAAGGGTCTCGTTTTTTGCCGTCTGGACTCTTGAGCTTCTCGAAGGAAAGCGGGTAAAATTCACTTGAGCCTTGCAGTCGCAGTTCGACTGGACATAAATTGCGCGCTATTAAGGGAACGCCAAAGTGGATAGCGAACTCCAAAAATGCCAATAAACGATACACTGAGAGAAAAAAATATCTAAAAACTGGTAAATATTTATTTGGTGCGGGTACTAAAATCTTTTATTTAAATAGAATAAGTAATTGTTTTCACGAAAAATTAAGGTTTTAAGAAAATATATATTTTTTAATTTGGAAGATAAATTATATATATTAGTGTAAATGAATATGCTGTTAGTGTTTACCAAATATATTTACTATTTCTTAGGTATTTTTTCTCTCAGTATGTATTTTTTATACATGTAAATTTTGTATAAATGTATGCTATACCTTTTACCATATTCAGCAGAAAACTTAAGCATATATATATATATATATATATACATTTTTCTGCAAACTTTCCATATATTTTTAGATTTCTAAATTTAATCGCAAAAGTGCGACAATGTTCTTTGAACTTTTCGGCGAATGCACGCTCGATATACGAGCTGCAGAACTCTAGTATCAAGTAAATATTTACGTCAACTGACAGCACCAGATATCAATTTTGAAATTTTTTGTCATTTTCATCACATACTGTGCAACACTCCAATTTATTTTTGCACGTATTTCCATTGCGTGAAAGCACTTGTAATATTCTGCAACCAATACAACGTAAATTTTGCAAAAAAATGTCGGTGTTTTGTCGATAAAGTTGTCAAGCATGACCTCTCTCTTTAAATTAACGAATATATATTAAAATCACGAATGAAATACGCGTGGAGTGATCTTGTTTCTTCAAAATCACGACGGCTCGATCGTTTTTTGGCATTGGGGCGATCTCACTCAGACAATTGACGATACTCCGTACGATTCTACTTCGCGCCCCGTAGGATCCTGTCGTTGCATATTTTCGACGTAATAACGAAGGTATGCACCTCTCCCCTCCTCTCTCGCCAGGAAAATTGTTGAAGGCCTCGTTCGTTCGGAAGGGTTCAAAGCGACGGAATTTTAGCGAAGCGCACGCATTCACGAGAACGTACATTCCGTACACGTAGATGCACTTCGTATGCAAGTTTCGTCGCTGGTTGGGCCGCCGCGTCGACCTCTTTATTTCGAAAATTCCGCGTTCCTTGCCGCGAATAATGGCTCGGTCGTTCCGACGATTCATCCACGGACAATCTCCTTCATTGCGGCCGTACGAAGTCGGGGAAAAGTGCGTCCCTCGCGTCGCGTTGACCGGCCGCGGGAATGTCGGGAATATTACATTCCTCATTAACGCAAATGAAACATATACTATCTCTATTTTATTAAAAGAAATAGAAGTAAATTGGCCGCGTGCATACGCAAAAGTTTCTTCTTTTGGGAAGAGATTTTTCCTCGCGAAAATCTTCCACTTTGCTTCGCCCTTGCTCGATTCTCTCCACAGTTCTCGGAATTTTTTTCCAATATAACGGATATACTTTTTAACGGACAAGATTCATTGATTTTCCCCACGCCGAGGGGAAACATATCGGTGAGAAATCAAGACAGATTCATTGGCCATCTTCATACCCCGGCGCGTTGAACAATTGATACAATTAACGATGACATACGGTCTCGCAGGCGTTCAAGCACACACACACACACACGGGTGCACGGGTTACAACAGATTCTATTTATATCCGTTACGCGCTACATATCGACGTGTTTATTGCGGGGCGCAGTCATCGATATCAATTTGCGACAAGATCTCGTCGGAATCCTTGAAGGAGTCGTCTACGTGAGAATCGATGGAAGGATGAGATTGAGCGTTAATTGGCCGTCCCAGACGTCGTTGAGGCAGGCCGTCGTCCTCGATTGGTGTAATCGTTGACCCATTGTCGTTCTCTATTAGATTAAAGGCTGCACAGTGCACGATACCAATCAGCGGTGCTCAAAGGAGAGAGGCAACGGCCATCACTGTCCGCAGGAGAGGAACAGAGTCCCTCTTCTCGGAAAATCTCGCCCCGCGAGAGCTGTCACGACGCGAACGCGGGAGCTATTGTTTCACGGAAAACGGCATCATCGTGTTTTCCGCTAAGCGACGTTTGCTACCGCTCGCTTGTTCCGAAATAATTGAATAATTCAGGCAGCCTTGGCTCGCGCCAGCGCGGCGAACGAACGTACGAACGAGCGAGCGAGCACGTGGCTCGCTACGCCAGAGGTTCTCTTCGTCGTTTACGCACGCGAGACGCGGTATTCAACCGCGGTTAATTATTAATATTAATCCGCAAGTAGCATATAGTTTGCCGATATGATCATCGACGCCTTTTCACGCGCTGGCTCGTGCAAATCTCGCGTCTGTGATCTTCAATCACTTGTCGTGTTGGCGCCCGAGGGATGTTCGTTGGACGCGCATCTCCCCACCGCCTCCCTTGAGAAATGTACACATCGCGAGGAAAGACTCAAATTATACGTCGGATTATCATTTCTTGAATTACATACTCTTAAGGTAAAAGTACCAATCCCTGGACACTAATAACGCTGATACCCAACTCTGAGCGTCGTTTCAACGTAAGATGTATGTATACATTTAATATATGTGCATATACTGAAAGTTTAAATATTCATATTTAAAAACCAAACCAATAAGAATGTCCAGAATTAAGTACCAGCGTGATGTTGGTACTTTTACCTTACATGTACGTCTCGTAATGTCTTCTCGTGCAGATGCAAGATCTCTGCGAGGTCCCTTTAAATTCGCATCTCTCCCGTAACTGATTGCTCGCGCGTGCTATCTGGGCAGCGTTATCGTTTTGCAGAATTGAGGTTCACCGTGTAACCCTGTCAGTATCGCGTTGTGCATCCCGACAATTTGATCCATCGACCGCACGAAGCTACCACTGCAGGCGTTTTGCAGGTCCGACGTTTCCGCGCGATCACGCCGCAGAGTAACGAGCTCTAAGTAAGCCGACCGCGAGTACTCGAGCCCCGTTGCTACATGTCGACAATCCCCGCGGGTCAAAAGCACGCAGTTCACCTTGCGCACGGGGGAGATCGGGGCCCCTCCGCCATGGGGCCGCTCGAATCGAATTTTCGCCGCTTAATGCGCCGTCAGATCTCGCCTCGCCAGCGCGTCGCGCGCGCATCGAGAATCACGTCGGCGTCCGTCAGGTCGGTTTATTGCATTTCCCGGCGAGGTTTCGTCTCGTTTTCACGGTTTGTTTCGTCTCCCCTTTGCACTTTCGCGGCGCGCGGGGCCCCGCGATTTTCACGGCGCGTCGGCGACGTTTCTTCCGTCGGCCGCGTCTGCCCGTCTCTTGTCGGCGCGACACGAGATATTCTCGCAACTTCTGACACTTCTCTCGGGCTCTCACAATATCCTCCCTCGCAACCCGGCTCTCTTCCCCCTTCTTTCCTTCCTGTCGTTCTCCTTTTCTTCCTTCCTTCCTTCCTTCCTTCCTTCCTTCCTTCCTTCCTTCCTTCCTTCCTTCCTTTCTTCCTTCCTTCGTTGCTGCTTTCCGTCGCGTCGACTCCACTACAAAGAGTGTCCTTTCGCGATCTCTCCCCCTCCTCGTCGAGCCGACTTTTTCCACTATGCCCGTCGTGTTAAATCGAATCAATTTAGCTGCACGCTCCGAGAAAATTCCTAGTCATAACCCCGTCATGAGAACTCGCCCGTAGTTGATTCCCTACTTATGACTTGCAGGATCCGATTAAAGATACACGTGTCTCGATATGAGCGCTGTTACTGTTCCCTTGTATATCATATAACGACACTGTGCTATTCGTTCCTTAAGTGGTAGAGAAATTTTTAATCATGTTCCATTTGGCACGAGAAAAATTTAATCAATCGCGAAAGAATTCGATATCGAAAATTAAAGGACCTTCGCAAATTAAACTAATAACGCGAGGAGAGAATTCAACGTGGAGCAATAAAAAATTGCGAAAATTTCATCATGCTTCCCAGATGAGAAACGCTCACTGGAGAAAGGCGATCTCGAATTCTCCGGCAGAGAATTTGTTAACGATTGGCACGACAGCGACTAGACGTTCGTCGATACAGTTTTTGGGGCTTCTGACAAAACACGAACCATTATGTGGAGGCGCAGTTTTCAATGGCGTCGAATTAGATTTACGATGTACTTTTTGCTTCTTCCTTCTTTTCCCGCCGTGTCGAGTTCGACGCGGCATCATCCCTCGTGAACTCGACCTCCATCCACCCTTCCTCGTTTCCCACCCAACCGCTCTGAATCGAATCAACTCGCGTGGCTGACATCCGACGCCTCGATTTGAGTCTTTCCTCGTACAGGAAATCTCTCCCCTCCCTCCTCCTCCTGCTACGATGTCTTCCATGTCTCGCCGAGACGCGTCTAGATCTCCTCTTGTGTCAGTAGTAAATATGTCGTATATATTCGGCAGGAGCGAGAGAGATTGCTTTATGGTCAATGTCGACGCGGTTTAATCCAGTCTGAGGGTACTCGAGGATCTTTTGAATTCTGTGACTCTTACTAACCCCCTTAGACGCTACTTCCCGTCTCAGCTCTGCCTTCTACCGACCAATTAGAATCGTTTCCAACGATTAAAGAATAAAAACAGGTTATGGATGCACGAAGGAGACTAAAACCAAGATTGCTTTGTGGTCGATAAGGATGTGAAAATTGTGTCAGGCGAATACTCTTTTACGCAAGGTAATAGTGTGTGGCAAGAGAGAGAAACGCAAAATATCCTCGAGCTGCCCTAGTAGACTGTCCCATGGGAGATTTACCCGGCGATCTCGCTGGGGATTCATCGAACCTTAGTTGAAACTTCGGAGGTCCTTTAATAAGTCCGCGCCTTGAGAGCGAGCCGACTTGCTTTGAGGTGGCTCGACCAGCGAGACGGTCTCTCGTTTATTTGAAATTAGGGGCTGTCCTTGCGCGCGAGGTCCTACCTCGGATATGAATGAAGCTCAAAGGCGTTGTTCGAACCCTTGGCGTGCGCGCTCGCGCGCGAGGGTTCGTACTCTCACGGGCTTGATGAGCAAACATGCGGGATTATTAAACCGTCTACGCGCCATGGAGACGTTTCATCTTTGATTGGTTTGACGTAATGGGAATTCCCCTACGATTCGGTCGCTCACTCGGCTCCAACCCCCCAAACATTATCGGGAGAAGGGGGCTGCCTCGTTCTTTATACATGCGCGTCGTATCACCGTATATGTGGCGCGCATGTAATAATTATCACATCCAGTCTCGCTGACGTAATTCACGCTCGATCGCGCAGACGGTAACCCCGGTTACCGAAGAACAACTCTCCGTCCCGTCCCTATAATCGTGTTTGTTATACTCCGCGAAATGCCGCGGTTCTGATGGAACTTTATACGTCATTAAGCATCCGCTTTCTGCTTTTCATCCTTATTTTTTGGATTGCGAGAGAAGCACAAAGGTGCATCCGGATAGATAGCAATAAGTAAAGTTTCACTGAACAACTGCAAAAGCGAAAGAAAAGCTTGCGCACACAAAGGGAAAAAGGAAAAAACCATCGTACTTTTGAAGACAATGAACACAACGGAGTAATTAAGAGAATAAAGGTATAAGAAATACCTAGATCTCTTGGAGTACAACTTTACTCGAAAGGCGGGGTGACCAACGAGTCACTTGAATTTGCAAGTGATTTTTCACTCATACATGGGAAAAATTTTACAGTAAAAATTATCATAGTTTTGCAACCGAGGAATAGATGGACATTCCGTAATAATTGTCTATCCTTTCTTTTCAAGCGCTACTCGTGTTTCAGGAATTGAAATCTGCTATTAAAAATCATGTTTCTTAGCAAGACAAACCATATCGATAGTCGATTCTCACACTACTAACATGCAGTAAAATTGAAAACAATTTATAAAAAAAAACTATAAAATATAAACTATAAAATAAGAAGAAAAACTATTCCCTCCGTATACAGACTGAAATCTCTATTCGGAATCGTCGAATAAATATTTTTACCTGAAGTTGAAAAGCGAATTTGATGTACTCCACCGTCACAGAGACACTCTGTGTACTCTATGGAGTCAGAATCCACTTGAAAAGCTCGAGTGAAATACTTACTCTTACGATTTCGGGTGGCAATGCTTTCACTGTCGCTTCGAGTGAAAGTACCGCCACTTTTCGTCCGTTTTGAGTGAAACTCCGCGCGTAAAAATTTAGAGAACAAAACGGCGCTTGTACCAGTGAAGAGAAAGATCAGATAGTTTAACTCCCGAGTGCACAAAGAGCGTACATGTCAGGGAGGATCGTTGGGGAATACGCGCCACCGTGCGATTTTCCGTGCGTAGACGCGATTTTCGGCCTCCGTGCTTGCCGCGGGATTATTCGGGGGAACCGATATCCCCATTTCGTTTCATCCCGCCGATATGTCTCCTCGGCGCGCGCGTTGCTCCTTTTGGAGCTACCCTTCGGCGGCGCGACCGAGCTCCATACCCGCGTCGGAGGATAACCCTCGTAGGTAGAAAGAGCAACGAGGAGCCGGGAGGAATGTTATCCGCCGCGGGGGTCGCGGCGAGACCGTTTTACCGGGCAGATTTATGTAGCAAATATTTGCGAGGCGAGCCGTCGCGAGCGCGTCGCCAACGCTACGGAACCGCGCCCTTAATGGATTGGACGACTCGCCGTCGTTGACTTCGCTTCTCATTTTTCGCGAACGCCTGTATCGGCTGAACGGCCGACCGTTCGTTCCAATCCTCCTGAAAGCTCGCTACGACTTTGTCTTCTCGAACAGGTCCCGTCTCTGTCGATATGTGCGACGCGGACGATGATTTAGGCAATCACCCACCTCTCCGAGATATAGCGAGATAGACGAGGAGTGATCGTCGCGCCTGTCCTCCGCTCGCGCGGAAAAATCGCTGCGATTTTGGTAGAAGCGCGCGGAAGCGCCGCCGGTTTCGCACATTTTTTTGGCTACCGAGATAATTGGCAATCAGCGAAAGGGGAGGAAAGCCGTCCCTCCAACTCGCCGCGGGGCCAAGTGCGTTTCCCCAGCTCACAAGCGAATGAAATTGATTGGAGCGCGCCGAGGTGTCGCGAGCGACGCCGGAATAGAGCCGGAAGAAATCGGACGGTCGTCGACGACGAGCACGGTGACGCGCCTGTATAATTGCGTTCGAAACAAATTCACCGCCGCCTCGAAAATCGTCCGTCTCCAGTCCGTCTCGATCCGCGCGCAATTACTCGTCGTTTTGCAGTTGTTACGGACGTCGAACCGGCGCGGCGTGGCGCGACGCAACGACGCGGCGCTTCGTCTCGACTCGGCTCGCCTCGGCCGGGGTATATCGCACAACAGCGAGGGACTTGTTAACCGGAAATTGAAGGTCGAGCCAGAGACAGCGGCCGTTTGTGCCTGGCGGTGCGTCGAAAAAGAAGGGTCGGGATAAACGAGTTAAGTCGGGGCGACGGTAAGGGGCCAACCTCTGCCAGGCGCCGTGTCTGTCCAGATTGCGCGCCGAAGAAACCGAGGAAACGGAAGAAGGAAACGCGAATCACGTCACGATAATGTGTTTGGCGCGCCGACTGCGATTTAATTGCGCTGCCGTGTGCGTGCGCGTGCGGACGGACAGACGGACGAGCAGACGGGTGTTCGCCGCTTAACCTCGTCTCTCTCTCTCTCTCTCTCTTTCTCTCGTTCGGAATACATTCTGAAATTTTACATAATCCGCGGTGGGTCGCGTTGAAATCCGTTTAACGAGATCCTTCGCGGGGATATCTGGCGTTTAAATATTAACCGTCCGTGTTATGCGCGCCGAGTTCCGAAGCGCCACTTCGCGTGCGAATTTTCCGCTCCCCACGTGCCCCCGACTTCTTTTCTCTCTCACACAGCGAATTAAGAGCTCATCGCGAGCGAAGTTTCGGAAGAAAGAGAGGGCGGAGAAGAGAGCGAGCGAATAAGTAACGAGTCCATTTGTTGCAAATTAAGAGCCGTGCAAATTTGGAGAGAACTTTACAGCAAAAGTCATCATAAGATTGCGTAATCTAGAAATAGATGGACATTCGGCGGTAACTTGTTGTAAGTTTCAGTTTTCACGTGTTTTCACGTGTGCAATATATTTTTCCGAAATCCTCTGAATCCTGCAGTTAGCCCTTTAAAACACGAAACCTTCAAAATTCGGATTCTAATAAAATATTCACGTCACGTGTCAAGAATGAGAAGCCCTAGAGTTCATTTCTTTTGAAATTAATTTTTTATATTTTATTTCCTTATCTTTTTATATATATTTTCTATTATTAAAACCGATAGAACGCAAGCTGAACGTTGATTTCGTTGCGAGACGTCACTGACGAGACGTGTCTGAAGCTATGATTTGCTTCTAATGATATAATTTCATCTATTAGGTGAAAGTACTGTGTTTCAAAGGGTCAAATAATTTGCTATGGTCCCAGCAAAATTTATTATGTTTCTTAGTCGACTGTCTATTTCCGCACTATTTAGAAACGTGGCAGAATTCAGAAAAATTAATAGGGGAAAGGAAAATTACAATATGCTCTCCATGTGATTTAATTTTCAGTACTACGAATACCGAAACTTTTTACGTTGATTGTCAGTTTAGTTTGGCAATTTATCCCGGCGTCATGTCAAACGTCGATACGTCAAACTGGGAATCGAGGCACTTTCGTTAACAGCTCGAGATTATTCAAATTGATCGGTTCCTTCAACAATTCAAACGAATAGCGCGCACGCATTCGGTTGGCTCGAAGAGAGGAGGAATCACGACTTAATGAGGATAATCCGCGCCGTTTGCGATAAAATTTATTGCCTCTTAATTGAGGTTAATTCGCGCCGGTCCTGCCGGTAACCGCCAGCTACGATCGGGGCAAATTTTTCAATCTCTCCCATCTTCCCCGATTTAATCCGTTTCCAGGGAGAGCATTTTTTCAAAGCGCTCGCGCGGATGAGTTTTTTCTTCTAGCCAGCTGAGAATAATAAACGCGCATCACTGTTCTTTCTTGTCGTCGTTAATCCAATTTCAAGCGTAAAAGCTCTTCACTGAGACATGTTGCGCGCGCGAAAAAGCAAGTGAAACTGAAAAACGCCACCCGTGAGCTCGTCCGCGCGGAGGCGGCGGCGATGCTTCCCTCCCGGCGAAATAATAAGCGGCGGCATCGCAAGAAATAAATACGCTTGAAGAGCGCGTTATGTCATTACGACAAGATGGACGGTATTAACCGGCCTTCTTCTGGGATAAACCGGCATCTGTTCTTGCCGGCTCATAATGTGATTTTCGCGAGCCCGGCCGTTCTCTGAGGCTCCTGTTTGCTCCACGGCTCTCGCTCGATAAACGCCCGTAATATCATTCGCCGGGTGGAATCGGTTTTATGCGCGCCCACGCGGCCGCTTAATCCCTCTCGCCGCGCTTCTTTCTTCCTTTCCCAAAAAGGAAAGTGCAGTATCTGCGGCGATCGGCTAATCCATAATTCGCGCCGTCAACTGTTCCTTGTGAATTGCGAAATTACGCTCACATACGCACCAATTACATTCATCCCGCGAGTGGCTCGGTCTCCTCGTTGTATTTTAATGGCCCGGACGGTACGCGCGCCACGCAATGTCGCGAAAAAAAAGAAAGAGAAAAAGGAAAAGAGAAACAACGCTAATTTGCACACGATGCATATTCCACGGTGCGACTCCGGAGAAACTCCTCCTCGTTTGTGCTCCTGCGCGTCTGTGCCTCGCGCGGCCTCATTCCGTATAATCTGATTTCGGGCCAAGGAAAAAATCGTCTTCCACACGACCACTTAGGGGCGACGACACGCGTGGCATTTTCCTGGGCTTCCCTCCGCGCGACGGATACCTCGCGTGCCTTCCAATACGCATTCTTCATCGCCATCTCGCCCGCCGCGCATTCCGTTTAGTCGACCGATTAATTACGTTGCCGTGTTCCCCTCGCAGATTGCACGACTCGCTGACGCGGCGCGTAGATGTGAAAACTTCGGCTCGCCTCCTGCCGATTCGCGCGATTTAAGATTGACTCGCACTCGCTCACCGCGACGAACCGTAAAAAGTCTCTTTTAAGAAAACTTGCGAATAATAGTGCACGAAGAGAATCTCGCAACAATGATTACTGTGGAATTGTGTAACCGTGAAATAGAGAGACCGACATACTGTAATAATTTGTTAATTCTTTCATGTTTTATGTGTGCTGTTTATATCTTACAAGTAAACCTATTATCCAAAAGGTTCCGATTTCTTCTTAATTCAGCATAAATGTAGAAGTAAAAAAAATATTTATGTTATATTTTTTTCATTTTGGCCCACTTTGAATTTCAATTTAGGGCAATTTATACTTTTTTAATGTTCTTACTCCTATTATCAACAACTAAGTACGACGAAAATGCATAAAAAATAAAATTGAATACAAGATATGATTAAATAATTTTAACAAAATCGGCATAGTTGAGACATAAACCATTCTAAATTTCTTCAGCCGAGATTCCAACCGAAATATTTTAAATTTGTGCTAAATTAGTCAAAAATAGTTCAAATCTCGACCAAACCGAAAGAGAGAAAGAGAGAGAAATCCAGTAATTTTAATTAAAATGTTAACAAAATCGGCGTAGCTGAGATATGAACCATTCTAAATTTTTTTAGCCCAGATTCCAACCAAAATATTTTAAATCTGTGCTACATCAGTAAAAAATGGTTTAAATCTCGACTAAACCGAGAAATTATTTGTATACATAATTTTTTTTCAACTTTTTACATGTTTTGTTTAAACATTTTATTATATTTTGTACACATAATTTTATACATTTGACTAAATATTCATAATCAGCAAATCAAAAATTATATCTTGTATTCAATTTTATTTCTTATGCATTTTTGTTGCACTTGTTGATGATAGGAATGAGAACATTAAAAAACTATAAACTGCCCTTGAAACTCAAAATAAACCAAAATGAAAAAAAAACCTAAATATTTTTTGTATTTCTACATTTGTGCCAAATTAGAAAGAAATCAGATTGTAACTTTGATTTTTGATCCTTGAATTTTGATCATTTTTAGGAGAATTATGAGGAAATAAAAATGCGCTGAGCAGAATTATTAATGCTTAGGATTTACGTAGTTTTTTAATGTTTGGGATTCTAGAATTAAAAATTTGTTATGTTTCTTGCGAAACTTACTGTCTCTTAGCAAAATAGACCATACTGGCATTTTCCATTCGTGCAACACTAGAAATTTAATAAAATTGAAAATTTATATGAGAAAAACTATTATATTCTCTCCGTATATATTTATAATTATAATAAATAACAGCATATATTATCTGTGTACAAGATAAACGAACGTGTCGCATTTATGTCGAGATATAAAACTTTCTAAAAATGAATCTTGAAAAATAAATAAGTTGGGAATAAATTTAGGTACAAAATCTTTATTAAATATTAACAAATGACGCCACTGTCCGAAAACCGCATCTCGTTGGGTCGTCGTAATGGGAACTTTTTTTCTTTTTCGATATACCAACCCGGTGGTTAGGCACGTAAGCGTATATTAGTAGTCGCGCTAACCACTACCGGTCGAAGAAGCGAACGAGCAATAACGACGCGCCTATGGCGCGTCCTCACGCAACGCGTCGGTACACCGCGGAATCTTAGGCAGGTGTTTCCCTGCGATCGGCACGATGTTGCCCGCGAAAATAAAACGGCCAAGTGGCGAGTAGCAGCGGGACCCAGGCGTGTACGCGAAATTAGTCCCTCGGCCGTAAAAAGAAACCCGAGAATTATAATCGTATCCGAAGGGGTCAGACTTTTCGTCAGAGTGTTACGTTACTCTACAATTCCTACTATAAAAATAATATGTAAGGATATAACGGAGGAGATGATTAGAAGGAATGCAGTCATCGTTTGCGGAATGTCTTTGTTGTCCGAAGTCTTTCGCCAAATGTGCAATCTCTCATTATTTTCCCCTCTAAAAATAATCAAAATACTCTCCACCGTCTGTTTCCAAGTGCAAACCATCGCCAAGAAATATCGAATTGCTGAAACACGTTGCGCGTCTCCTCGATCGCTCGTCCCGCCACGCGGATTGCATGCGGACGCACAGGATGAGGTGGCGGCACGACGGGTCACGCACTTCTCGATTGATCGCGATGTTAATTTGCAATTAAGGATGCCGCTGCGAATATTGATCGCAGCGTTGTGGGACAACGTAAAGAGCGAGAAATTGCACTCCTGGCAACGGATTTTTGACAGAGTGTGAAGAATTTGAAAATTCCCGTGAAGGAAAAAGAAGGAAAAGAGAACGATCGGCTGGCCGCTCGTCGTGTTGACCGCGGACTGTGTGCGCTGAGTCAATATATCAAAAACAATGGATTGCGCGCCGTAAGGCAAACAGATTGGCAACCTCGCGGCGCACCTCGATATCTCCGGACGCGTCGCTATCTCGTGTTGGCGTTGAATTACAGGGTGTTCCGAGGGAAGTCCCGTGCGTGCGATGAATCGTAAGAAAACACACGGCATGTTTGTACGTAGCCGCGGAAGCAGATAGAAATCGGGGCCGTTGTTTACGAGAGAAGAGAGGAGAGAGAGAGAGAGAGAGCAGCGACGCGTCCGGCAGAGCGCTCGACCGGGACGATTTTCCGCACAGGGATCGCCGCGGATACCAGCCGCAGCCTGCGCGTCGGATTAATTATATACGTGTCTTCCGCTATATTAGATTAACGTCTGCGTACACCGAGAGCAAGTTCGTTGTTTGCGTTTAATATTTGCGTCTCGTTGCGCGCCATCGATCGATCGCGACGATGCGCGCGTTATTGCGCTCGGATTACATCAATATTTACGCGGCGCGTGAGACATCGGCCGCTCTGCTGCTGCTACGATATTCCGTTTTATATCGCGCAAGCGGATACTAGCTAGCAGCATCGGCGGCTTCCGCATCCACGCATGGAAAACGTCGAGGCGTCCATCGGAGAACGTTTAATTCGCAGATACGCGATTGATTGCGCGATTTCGTCGATAGAGAGAGAGAGAGAGAGAGAGAGAGAGAGAGAGACCCACAAACGTTGTTCCAACGCCGTGCATCAATATTTACGCAAACTGTCGCAGAGAACCGCCGTCGTATTTTCCGCCGAGTTACGAGCGCTTCTCGGTTTTACGCGCCGTGCAACTTTCTCGCCGTCTGTCACTTCGCCTTGTTGTCCATCGGTGACCTCGTTGACAATGGTCCGAAAGGTCGAAATAAAAAGAGGAAAAGGGCTCTTTCCTATCTCAATCGTATAAAAGCATAGAGATAAGGTGCTGACAGATACGAGAGCGGACCTCAAGTTTTTAACTTGTGGGATGCGTCGATATCTCGTGAAAGAAAAAGATACGTTTCAAAAAGACCATCCTTTACTTAACGTTTTTACTTGATGAGATATTCTTTCTAAAAATTGTGTAAGGAAATTGGAAACGAGATCAAGGGAAAAGAGAAAATCCACACAGTCATATATAGGATAATTGTTCATGATATGTTTGTTTCAATTAGCCTTTTTATTTAAATATTAAGCTGTAAAAAGAAAACTAGCATAAATAAATAAAAAAAGTATTTTTTAAAATTGAATTAAAGTATTAAACTTAATAAAAAATATTTTTTTTATTTATTTGTGCTAGTTTTTTTATAACTTGTTTTTTATGAGTTTATTATAAAACTTTGTCGCGAAGAAAAAGTTGGTTCAATTCTATCTATATCACAACAAATCGAATTCATTAATATTGGTTGAAATGCCAAACTTGCCAAGATTTAAAGTGTATTTTGTGATAAACTTGCAACATTTATTGCGAATGTAAAAACTTCTGAAATGTTTGAAACAAGTAACATTCACTCGAATGCAGTATGCGGTTTTCTGTGTGTATATTTGTACGACGTGTGTGCAGAATCACCTCCTGAGCTATCGCACGCCATATCGTTCGGCCGGAGCGCATTTAATTCGCGAGATTCTAATCTGTACCGTGCAAGCGGCGCGGTCGTGCCATTTCGCGAGGATTACGTCAATATTTACACGACAAGCGAGATTCCGCCGGATTTTCCGACCGCTCCGTTCCGGTCCGTTCCGCTTGGCTCCGACCCGATTCGATCGGACTCCATACAGACCTTTTCCCGTGACGGATCGCGAATTCTATCGCGGCGGAAAGCTGTTAACTGCGAAAGAGATCGATCGTGGCCGAGGCCGTGTGTAGATGGAGCGCGCTCTCGCTAGGTTTACGGAATCCGCGCGTTGTACTTCCTCTCTCCTCCTCTTTCTCTCCTCTCCTCGCGGAACGAACGAGGGAGTACCGTGTCCTTTTTTCACGACAGATCGTTGATACCATCAGCGCGAAAGGCCGTAGTTGTGAAGAGGCAGCGCAAGAGATGCAATCTCGACGGCGAAATACGTCGGGAGTTTGGAGAGCCGTAAATACACCGCCGTCTCTCTCCTCTTCGTCGTTCGAGGTCGACTGAGAGTCCAGGCGAGTCTCTTGGAGGTTCCACAAATCATGTATTTCGAATTTCCCGGAGACCCGACAATTAGGAGTACTAGCATTATCTGGCTATCCTATCGCTCTCTCCACCCTATCTCACTGGTCTAATCCTTGTAGAACTTCGGGATTTTGGGTTTCACCCTTGGATCTCTTAATGTGCGAAATCAAGTAATTGGTGGTCCCCTCTTGCCTGTCTTGACTTGCTAGAAGTTCCTCTCGAGATCGGAAGAATTTAATCAGAGCTTACCCGAGAGAGAGACAGAGAGAGAGAGAGAGAGAGAGAGAGAGAGAAAATTGGAAGAGAATTAGAATCCTTCTTTCCGAATTGCAGAGCGAGATCATTCTACGTGTGAGCCAACGTGTGAGCCGACGAACCATAAACGCGCGGTTTTAAGAAGCTTTAAAAAGCTCAAAAACTCCGCAGCGTCTCTGAGGGGAAAGACTTTCCGCGTTTGCGGGACGTTTTCCGCCTCGCATTTCTTTGTAATTTCGCAAAACGAGCAAGTTCGCGCCAACCGCGTCATCATCGTCTGAGTCTACGGGACACGCTCATGCCGACGATTACCGATTCGCCAGGCGAAGGCGGTGATTAACCGGACGGTCCTTTTGATGTGGGATAAACAAACACACAGGGCCGGTTTGATCGCCCTGACATATCGGCCCAGCCGCAGCCGTATAGCCGGCCCGACTGCTAATAAACATACGCCGCGACTTCCTTCCTTTTAAGCCGCCGTTATAGTCCAGGGGACACCTAGGCGCGCTCACGTTAATTAAACGTCATACGAGCACGTGGAAATCGCTCGTGCGAGAGCCGATCGATACTGCAGCGGCATTAATCGAATTCCGACGGTCTACCGTGCGTGACGTGAGCTTGGTCTTCTGGTGTGCTGCGACATTGGCGCAAACTTGGGTGGGCCCCTCTCTGCCATTGACCTGTAATAACTTGTCCGCTATTGACAGGTCGCGTCTACGCACGCGTCCGCGTCGACTACCGTCGGGACGCACGATTTAACACGCTGTTTTAATCGCTTAGCCCGGCGTGTTTCTTACACGCTGATTTAATCGTCACGACGTCGGCATTAATGCGCGGCGTTAACTTTGCGCGCCGCTTCATCTCTAGTTAGAAAAAGAAGCAAGAAACTTAATATGAAAAGTATATACCGCACGCACACGGAGGCGCATGTCGGCTCTGTTCCTTTTAGTTGAGCTTAGTTAGCGACTTTTTCTGCCTCTCTCCCTCTCTTTATAACTTTTGCGTTTCTCTTTCTTCCGCGGAAGTTTGAACGTATACAAAGTTTGTTTCATCTTACGAGAGCACAAAGTACTAAGAAAGTTCAGCCGGCAGGAACAAAACGATTACCCTTCTTTTTTTACATAAGAACGCTTTGTTATTCTTATAAAAAGCACCTTTCGCTCCTGTCCCATCGCGCTTAACGACGTAACACCTAATTTTGGAAAAGCCTGATTATAGGGAGAAAAATAATCGTCGAGAAGTACTCGCGAAATAATTTAATAAATTCGCCGGTTAAAAGCGGACCGTGAAAAACTCGAGAGAGACTCTTTCACACTGAGATTAAATGTATCTTTAAAGGATATTCGTTTCGCGCGTCTCGAATAATTCACGCAGGCAAAGATTCGAGCGACGTGATAAATTGGTGAAAGGCGGTTGAACAATTCACCGGATCCCTCGTCGCCAAACGCGGCGAGCAATTGTCTCCCGAAAACGTCCGGATGTCTGAAAGCCGAAGAACAAGGACGCGTCCGCGATGACGAAATTAGGCCGATGATTTATGGCGCCTTCCTTCCCGATCGGTGCGCGTTGCGAATTAACGATCGGCTCGTCGGCAAGCGGCGTCGACCGTGCCTCTTATCCAATTATTCGACGGCCATTCATCGGACGTTGACGCTTTATCGAGCGAGAAAAATTTACAGCGCGTCGCGCGTTTTCACGGTACACTGGGACAGGTTGAAAAAAAGCAGCCCCGCGTCCTCCGCTCCCCGCTAAAACAGTCCCGGACCGAGCGAGGGCTTGAAGGTCGGCTGGAAACGGAGGAGGAAGGCGGGTAATTAGCCGACGTTCCGCAGCGGACCGAAGACGGCGGGAAATTGCTCGGTCACCGGGAAGAACGCTGCGCCACGACTTTAACTCATTTGCGAAAGAACAAAAGCGAGGTCCCGCGAATTGGTTCCCCCTGATTGGCGTGCACCGTGTGTGCGCGCGCGCGCGCATGTGTCTACACTGAGAGAAAAAAAATGGTTGATCGTACAGCAGAGTTTAATAACAAGAATGACTTTTCCCCTCACCATAATTTATAGCAACTATTTCTCCGCGTGATTATAGTTACAAATACCAAATATTTTTTTCTCAATGCGCTGAGAGAATTTTTTTTATTAAATTCTACTATAATAATAGTAATAGTAATCCCCCTTGTACGCATATTATTGCCACCATTTTCGTGTTGGAACAATTAAAAGGAATTGCTGGGGCCAACAATAACTATAACTTTAGTCAGACCCCAAGCACTTTTTTTCTCTTAGTGTGTGCGTACG
Organism: Odontomachus brunneus; assembly: GCF_010583005.1. NCBI lineage: Eukaryota > Metazoa > Arthropoda > Insecta > Hymenoptera > Formicidae > Odontomachus > Odontomachus brunneus. The sequence continues at coordinate 4,379,886 of NW_022639454.1, read as the reverse complement.
TGCAGGTTTGTTCCGCAATGCATCGCGAGATTGCTCTTTCCCAACCAGACGTTTAATTAATTCATTATATTTCCTCCATCGATCCGCACGACGTCAGTTAATTGCGATCTCTGGAATAGTTTATAATTAATGAGGGGATTAACCATGGGCGGGAGAGCGAGAGGAGCTTGCAGACAGTTCGGGGGAAGGAGGGGAGGGGAAGGGAGAGGATGGGAGGAAGTACATAGGCGATTCTTTCGCGCTTCAACATTTTGTCGCGCTTGATTAATGCTCGGCGATCAAGATGCGCCGGGGGGAGCCTGTTTTCGACGGTAGACGCGCGATACTCGCTCGACGCCGCGTCGGGATACTAATCAATTATCTATATAGCCTTCTCTCCGTGCCCCCTTCCTCCTCCCCCTCTCACCCCGCCGTCTCCATACTCGCGATGTGTGATACATTCTGAGAGTACATCGTACTTCTCGCGCTAATGACACGTAAAGGCGCTACGCGAAGCGCGACACGACGAATTAAAATAGTGGATTTATGCGTCAAGATCGCTCTCGCTTGCGAATCGATCTCTTCGTTGAAAAGACGGTGATTTCTCATTGAATCGGATGACGGAATGGAAATTACTCGTCGGTCTATCGCTTCCGTGACACTCCTTCACACAGCTTTCAAGGGCAGAGAGAGAGAGAGAGAGAGAGAGAGAGAGAGAGAGAGAGAAGTGTCGTTCACGAAATTATTTTTAGCGAAATAAGTGTGAAGATCGAGTTTTTGCGCAATTTGTCTGCGCTTTTTTGGGAATAAGCAAATATTAATATAATATCGAGAAACAGAGTGGAGAAACGGAGAAATTGAGCTCATACGCTTAGACTTTCATTCGCGCCGTTTATGGAGTTCCCTTTTGCGTCGCGTTTTCACAGGCGCGATCATTATTATCCGCGCCAAGAAACCGATACTTCACAGCGTGTAGGTGGGCATAAATTAAAAATGACCGGGGTATAAATTGAAAGGTACCGCTTTTCGCATTTAGGTGAAAACGCTTACGGAAAAACGCGACGCTCCGGAATACCGTCCGCGGATAAAGGTCGAAAAGCCGACTTCGTCGCGGCGCGCTTAAAAGCCTGTCACTCGGCTAGCAATTACTCGCCTTAATTAGCGACAAAGGCAGAACGCGCAACCGCGCGCGGGCGTATCTTTCCCGTGGATATTCGTCCGTCGGCGACCACCGCTTCTATAATTTGACGCCAGCTGCTGACCGGAAACGGTCTCGGCAACCGAGTCTATAGTAAACAGTTACAGGAGACCCGTTAACAGGAAGCACGCTTGTCCATTGTGAAATTTCGGGACAAAGTTATGCCTCGCGCTGCTCAATCGCAGTACCAATAGACAAAAGTCTGAATCGATCGCGAGTGCGTTAAGCGAGACCGAAGAACGACGTCGCTCGAATTTTACGCATTTTTTTCAGTAAAACAATTATTCATATTTTTATTTACAATTTATTTTATATAATATCGCCGTTCAAAAGCAGTATTGTGCATTGATCGATTAAATTGTTGATTGACTAAAAATAATCGGCAAATCAGTCATCACAATATTCATCAATCATCATATATAAAATCGCAAATAGTGATTTAGTCGACTGATAAAATTCATTATTAATCAAACTTTGATTTGGCGATTAATAATATACAATGATTAATAATTCATTTCGCCAGTCGATTGAATTATTCGTGATTACATATGTGACGGCTGATTGTTGTGCTTACATATGTGATGTTGATTATTGATTTGTCGATTAATTATTAAATGAAATTTTCATTGATTAATGACCAACACTGTCTGAAAGTGGCAATGTTAAAGAAAGATTTTTTATATTCTTTTGAAATATCTACTTGTCAGTGTCTTGTTCTGCGTCTAAAAAAATGTCTTACAGTTTTAAATTTCTCAACCACTCTTCCCATTTATTTTATCATATTCATTGCGTTTTCTGTGCGCGTCGTCGTCACGGATAAAAGATAAATCGAGGGATTATACGCGTATATTCCGTTGTGCAATAAGTCTGAGAGAGAAGAAGAGAGAGAAAGAGAGAGAAGGGAAAAGAGGAAGAGGGAAAGAAAGGAGGGAGAGAGAGAGAGCGCAAAGTTGCCATGGCGAGCGCGTATCCGGATGTTGGAGAAATGGAAACTGCGGCCAATTGCTTAATTACGCCCGTGACGTCCCGTGTAATCAGGATGGCGTCGTTTGGACGCATTTACGACACACCTACGCTAATTCGCTCGGTGACTCGTCACCGCTCTCTTCGCCGCAGCCCTCTCGGCTCCTTTGCATCGCGCACAGGCGGCCGATGGAAGATCACCCCGTCGTTTCTACGAACGGTCAATTTGAAAGAACGCGAACGGCGTGACAAAGGACCCGCACTGTCCGTAATTCACGTAATTCACACCGGGAAACGTCTGCAAAGAGCTGAAGGAAATAAGTTGGTCCCTTGTGTTTCATTTCTCCTTTACATACCCCGATGTTTTTTTTAAACGGTACACGTGGAAGCGCTGCATAGTTACGTGAAAATTATGCAGCGCCTTGCCGTTCGTTTTTTTCCCACGCCATTTTTAATTTGCAATTTGAGAGTGTATTCCCTTTAATAAACATTAAGAATACGTAAACGAAAGATACGTTGATAACGACAATATTATAATAACATTCCAGATATGTCACAAGCACTGAAATAGATTCCTCAATTTACCTCAAATAATTATATCGTGCGACAAACGCGATATAAATGCACAAATTTTCTATAATCGGCGTTTCATTTTCTCTACAACGCGATTCGTATACAATTTCTTTCTGACTCATTCCGATCCACAACAAAATCGCGCGTTTAATCATGTGCATTTATCTTCAACTCGAGACCGCGTAATTAATGGTAACGTAGCGAAACGGCCACTTCCTCATCGGAAGCAGGACGGTCTCAGCTTTCAAATGCAATTTTCTCCGCGTCGCTACGACTTTTCCGCGCGAAGATCTCGACGAGCAGCTGATCGTTTGATGAGAACTGAGGCTTAGCTACAACGTCACGTCGCTCGCGGAGCGAGGTGTGAAATCCGCGTGCTACAATGTGTCACGTGAGTGAACGGCGAAAGAAACATCGAACGGCCATGTCGCCTAGGCGAAAAATCGACGTAGAAACGCGAAACAAACGCCATTCTCTTCGTAATCTCGCGCAGCACACGACCGCACTGGTCACGTATGCTCTTGGCTGCGTTCCTTTTGGGCGCTCACGCGCTTTAACCCGTAACAGGTACGGTGCCTTTTTAGTCAAGCTCCAAGTACAGTGGGATCTAGCGGACCCCAATAAATTTTTGCCATTTTTAACATGATAATGAAAGGTAGAAAGAAAAACGCTTTATAGTTAAAAAATAATATTTTACAAATATTATAATATAACTAGACATATATAATAACAGTCGCAGTTTTTCAGTAATCTAAAAGAAAACGTTAACTGATTATAAAATGAACACCATGTGGACAGTGTTGAAATAAAATACACTGAAAGACAAATAATCGGAAAAAGAAAAAAAAATTTATGTTTCAATCTAAGTCCACAAATTGTAGATTATATAAAAAATATAAACAAGTATTATTAAATACAATATTAAAATCTTAGAAGGTTTTTAGATGCAATCGTTACAGATAGTGTTTGCACATTTGGTGCATACTGGTTCATTGCATCTAACATATATTTCTTTGGACTTCATATCTTTACTTTTAGGACATTTATTACATCTTACTCTGGATGGTAAAATAATTTTAGATGTTTCAGTTTCTTCAATTTTTAAAATAGATGAAATTATTAAACACTAGCTTATGAATATATTGTAAGATGTCTCTTAAGTTCAGATTCTATTAACTGAAAGACAAGAGCTTTTACTCTTTTGCGTGAAAAATGAATCATATTGAGCTGAAGATTAAGAAAATTATTTTCATAAAAGTAACGTTAACGGTATAGTGGGATTAATGTGACCCCAGACGAAAAACAAATGCATATAATTCACAGCTACTTACAAATAACTCGATAATTTTTTCTTCTGTCACACTGAAAATTGTTACTCGAAAAGTACTGAAGATATTAGCGTCATACAGTGGATAGTTTAGGAATGATAACGAAAGTAAAATTAGTTGGGCTCCCTGGAATCCCATTATACGGGTTAAACGTTTATAAAACTTGATCTACAATGTGTTCTTTGCTTCTTGCTTCTTTCTCTTTATCTCTTTCTGACTTAAGCTTAAAGCTTTAAGCCAAAAAAAGACAGAAAACAAAAAACAAAACACAAAGAGCACATTGTAGATTAGGCTTAAGCGTCTATCTTTCTTCCGCATTTAATGAGCGATAAAGATAGAATGACGCTTACAGCACGTTAACCAAAAAGAACGCAGTTCTTGTTATAGGACGCCTTCGTGTGTATAACTTCAACACGTAACAATAGACAGTAAGAGTAGACCGAATGTGTCCTCTACTTGGCAGTGAAGATCAGATAGAAAAGGACAGAAAGCAAGTGCCGTGTAGCTTTCTCTTTTTAACTAGGAAAAAGCGAGAGAAAAAGATACATAGCATCTATCTTCCGTCTCTTTCTACCTTCAGATTTCGTGCCTCATGTTCGGTCTGTTCTTACTATATCTATGCACGTGACAAATGCGATATATCGTTGCACAAAATATCAGAATAGATATAAGAATAGATAAATCCGGAAGATTTCGTCGCGAGTCACGCTCGAAGAATTTCGAGCAGAGCTTTCTGCGCGAGTCGTCGTTCCTCCCAAGTAATGCGCGCGTAATCCTAAGACTCGAAACAATGTGGCACAGTCAATATCGAGTGCTACGCGTGGAATTCTCTCTTAGCCGACGTATGGTTGCGAATGCTCGGTCAAGAATTTGGTGCCGGCATCGGGATTGAGTTTTCATCCGATTGCGATCCGATGTCGGACCGGTATTGGCCGACAGTAGTGGGCCGGCTGGTATCGAAAAGCTGGCACCTAGTAATGATCCGACGCGGAGCTGATCGTAAAATCCTACATGGGTATCCAGTTCCGCTTTTATTGTCGACAAGCCCATCGCACGCGATTAAATCCGGTGGAAACGGTAGATATCGAGATTTATTAACTCCTGCGAGGGGAAGGGAGGCAGTAATGAATTATTATACGCAAACATTTTAATTAGTTTTTATCGACAAAATTGCAGTCGTTACCAAATTTTGAAATATCTGTCGTTCTCCCCTCGCCCCGGCATGGTGCCGCGAGAGGAACGAGATCCGAATGGTCGTGCAAGGACCGAATAATAAAACGAGCCATTGAGACGAAAATATTGCGCGCCGTTGATTTACATGGTCAATGGCAATAAATAATATCCAACGCTGACCAAGTCCGCGCGCAACGCCGCGCGTGCTCGCGTTAACAGTCAAATACACGCCGGGTTTCGTTCCGCGAAAATACAGCGCGCACCGGCGGACGTATTTCATCTGCGGCGGTATTTGCCAGGCCGATTTTACGATGGCGGACTAGAATAGTTCCTCCTTAGATTCCACAGCACGCGAGCATAAAGTGACGACAATGTAAAAAAAGTGATCAGGCCGGCCGACAACGATGAAGACAACGACGCGACGACGGTGACAAAAATATTTTCCCAAAGTGCGAACTTATTTCGGGAGGCGCGACGTTTCAGGAATCGCATTCCGCGTGTATTCTTGGTTCGTCCCTAAATGGGACTTGGAGTGCTTCTCCAAAAAAGAAAGAGAGCGGGAGGGTGGATCGGGGTGACGTCAACTTTCGTCTGTGTAACTTGACGGACGGCACATTGCGCGCGTTTCGTTTCTACGTTCACGTTTTCGACCATGAGTGCTCAGCCGTCTCGTGTCGTTTCAACTGTCGTTAATTGCATCGAATTTAAATTACGGCAAATTATAAAAAGAGATTGCCATGATGGCGGTTTACATGATTATTCGCGAAATTGGAGTCGAAGTTGCGGCGCCGCGAGAACGCGCCACGCGACGAGTTTTACGTTTGTTTCACGCAACCACTTAAAGATCAAGTGGCAGCACGCAAACGTCGACGGCCACATAGAAAGAAAGTTACGATTATCTTCGGTATAACTTCAATCTCTAAGAGAAAGAGAGAGAGGGAGAGAGAGAGAGAGAACTTCCTCTATAATTTTGGAGATAATTTTAGCTGAACGACGACGCGCAGATAAAAAAACATCGCGGTAAAAAAGTCGCTCTCCCGTGTAATAGAAATATTTTCATAAATCTCATCTCTCAACGGAAAAAGTCATCTCAAAAATATGACCTCGACCGTGTTATTTCTGTTTGCGTTCCTCCTCCACGAGAATTTCGTCGGCTAGACGAAGTCTTTCCGCGCGAATCTCGATATTTCCAGCGTTTTTGCGATTGTTGTCTTTTTTTATATTGCGCACAAAAGAGTGACTCGTGCGGAAAAATATCTTGGGATGGAAGGGAAAAAGAGAGATGGATCGCGCGCGCGGCGAGAGGAGCAGAGAGATAAGGCTTAAATGAGAACAAAGGGATTCCATTACGGGCAGCTCTCTCCAAGATATCCCGTGCCCGGCAGTGTGAGCGCACGCGCCAGCAGGCGTCTCATACTTCGATTAATAAATCTCGATGGACTAATCGATCGCCTGTGTCGCAATTTCCTGCAGGACTACCAACGTCAGTCCCAATTTGCCAAAATCGAGGCGACACGTCGCGCAATCGGCAGGCCAATCGCTCTCGCTAATGGATTTATGATTTCAGTCATTGGCGAAGATGCATTTCGCTTTGGCAGTGCACGTGGGAGCACCACGCATCTCTCTCTCTCTCTCTCTCTCTCTCTCTCTCTCTCTCTCTCTCTGTTCGCGTAGCATGTGCTTGTAATGCAGCGTTAAATATACTGAAAAATTTATTCCCGAGATGAAATATAAATATCTCTACGCTCTAATATTCTACGCTCGACAGAGATCGATACCCCCCCTTGCGCGTCAGGATAATTTATAAAATTCAAAAGGAAATCAACATCGATATCGGAAATTATTATTTGATCCTCTCGATGTCTGTGGCGTCTATTTCAGCACCGTTAATTGCGTAGTACTGTATGTATTAATTTCGCGCAAAATAATTGAAGAATGGCAGACACTGAAAGAAAAAATGGTTAATTTAACTGAAATTATAATTGTTTTTGGCCCCAATCATACTTTTGATTGTACTAACACGAAAATGGTAATAGGTAGGACATACCAAAGGTTATTGTCAGTATAGAATTTATACATAAAAAATACATGAAATTATACATAAAAAGTACATGCATACAAAAGTACATTGTAGATAATAAAATAGTTCAGCCGCGAATGATCAGCGTTATTGTATTGGCGCGTTATTATTTTATTTCCGATGAATGAAAGGAAGACGCGCCTGTGATCTTCGTGAAACAGCGAGTCGGTCGCGAACGAAAAACAGTTCTCGATCCGCGGATTAACAGGAGAAGACCGGAAATGATAGGTAACATGGTTTTGTTGGCACCAACCGTAACTTCCTGTCGGGGGCAGGCTCGAGAAAACGAGCCAATATCTTGCGCTGACAGGTCGGACAGAATCGCGGCCGGACCAATTGGTTCCACATCGAAAGTCGAAGACTTTCTTGCCGCGAATCGCGCTCTGGAAAAGTCTTGATAACATGTCGTGGCGACACAAAAGCTGTCGAGAGCTGATCCAAAGAGAGAGAGAAAAAGAGAGAGAGAGAGAGAGAGAGAGAGAGAGAGAGAGAGAGTGTGTGTGTGTCTATGTGTGTGTGTGTGGTCAGTACGTAATCGGCGATGCGAGACCGCAGTCGAGAAATCTGTTCGATTGATATCTGACCGAGGCAAGAAAAATCGGAAAAGAAGGAAAAAAAGAGAGCGATTGTCCTTCGCGACTGCGATTGATACACAAAGAAAGACGATGTTATATCACAAGGAAGAACATTTAAATCTCCGCGTATACAATATTGAGTCTATAAGACTCAAACGAAAATTTGACCATTCATCAACTCTCGCAAAGGGTCCGGGAAATTTTCGAAATGGCGCAAATTTTTCTGCAGATTTTGATTTTATCGCGCTGCTGTTTTACAGCTGAGACTTTTTTATATTCCTGGAAAAGAATATGTACAAAAGTTTTGATCTTCAACAAAGTTATGATATACTGAGGGAAAAAATATCTAAAGAATAAAAGATATATTTATTCGATGGCTACTAATAATAAATTTGCATGCGCTAGTATACAATATTCTTATATTGAGACATCTTATTCAAAGAAGAAAATACACGTTTATCTAAAATCGTTGCTTTTCATGCAAGCAATTGTTTGTTCTCTTTAAACAAATTTAGATTTAAGTAAATATATTATTGGCACCCATTGAATACATATTTTTTATCTTTTAGATATCTTTTCCCTCACAGCGTAGTTCAAAATTTCACGGGTCGAACAAATCTAGATTGCACTGTATTTCCCAAAAAATATGATTGCATGCGGAGGGTTAAGGTGAAAATGCATATAACCGCAGATTTATTCGTGACACGTGTTTCTTTTTGTTTCGCGCTTTGTATGTAGAGCGAAGCTCGCGATCTTTCGACGGACAGAGGGTGCGGAAAAATTATGCAAACGATACCGCAGAGAAAGACAGAGAGAGAGAGAGAGAGGGAAGGGAAGGGGGGATAGAGGGAGAAACGTGGTGCCGCACAGGTGTGCGCTTCTGCAGCCACGCGTGTACGTACGAATAATTCGAATCGGTCGATTCACGCAGAATTATACAATTTGCACACGAGACGTATGGAAATGCACGTTTTCGTGCGCGGGCACGAAATTGCAAACTCGTGTACATCATTCTTCATCGTCCTTCGATGATTCAGCTGTCGCGATCGGCAGACGTTATTTCGTGCGTCGTGCCTGTATGTACGTACCGTATATCCGTCCGCGCCGAATTACGGGGCGAAATGTAAATACAAAATGCAATCCCGCGGATGCGCGTATGCAAAACAGCGAAACGTAAACTCGCGGTGCGTTTACGTCCGTCACTCCCCTCGGAGGCGAGCCCGCCGCCGGGCTGTTGACACACGCGGCGGCGGTGGCTCTCTTGTGTCGCAAATAGTTGGATCCTTTGCACGCGCGATGACGGTCGTGCAGAATCGCGCGCGTCCCGCGGTAAGACGCGCAATGATCGTCCACGCTTTGTCCAGATTGGAATGTTTTAATCTTTGACCTAGGCCTCGCTTCGTCTCGCCTTGCCTTGCCTCGGCTTGCTCCGCCGCGCTGGCCGGCCGACAATAATTACTCTTTTCTCGAACGCTTATCCCGCCTCAATAAGCGACCCGCGCGCGACTTCCTGCAAACCGGTCGTGTGACGTAAATCGATGCGATAAATAGATCGTGCAAGGCCCTCGCGATTGTGCAAGGCACGGCCGGGCAAAAACTTCTCGTAGATTATGTCCACGTGTGGCGTTACTCTCCCCCGAGTCTCTCTCCACGGCGAGCCCGTTGCGCGTTTTCTAATGGCCACCTCGCAATACCGCGCGGAGCGTAACGCGATACGTTTACGAAACCCTGAGCTGTAACGTCCGGCCGCGCCGAGGCAAACGAATGCCTCGGTCGACGGCGTATATTCAAGAGGACGGTCACCGTCTCCCTCCCTCTCCCCTTCTCCTTCGTGTTTCCTGTCCCGCGCGCAGCTCTCTGTAAAACGATAATTACGAGCGCTGAAAGGCGTATCGATTTCGTCTCGCAGGAAGCTCACTAAGTGCCTGCAGAATCGCGCCGATATCTTAGCTCGCACTTTTCAGCGGAAATGGCAGAACAAAATTGCGAGCAACGCGTCGCGCCCGGGTCGACAGGCATGGCAGAGTGAGGAAGCTCGATGATGGACAACGCGCGGATTACGTTCGGGCTTGAAAACGAGACGCGACGGGGCGCAATTATCCGAGCGTCCATTAACTCGATGCCCAATTATCCGAACGTTTTATTTCACCTAAGCCTCGGGCAGAGCAGCATTATACGTAATACGATTTCAATTTGCCTCGATAAGAAGCGTCTCTCGTATCGAAAATACTTCAAGAAGTTAATTGCGCGAAAGCTATCAAATTTAGAGAAAATATCACCATTTTTCAGTTATCGAGAAAATTTGAGTGAAAAAAATTCCGTGAAAGTGAAATCCATCCATCCATGAAAGTTTAAATCCATCCTCGAGCACGTGTATGCGTAACATCCACGTCGAAATCAGTCGCTAAGTCTGAAGAAAATTTCATTAGCACGTAAATCGAAAAATTCTACAAAGTGAATCATCAATGTAGTGAGTCGTAAATCCAGTGACTCATCGTCACGATTACATTATTTTCGCGACTGAAATTTGGCAGAGGTGAGAATGCATCGTACGAGATATTCACCGTTCCGATTGTTCCGTGAGAAATAATTTCGACGGGTATCAGATATCTTGACCGCCGAGCGAACGGTCGATCCTTGATCTCGAACAGCCGATAGAACCAAAAAGGGTTAGCTATGACATCAGCAGCAGTGGCGGCGGCAACAGCAAGAATGCGATAGCCATTGCGGATATCTACCTGCCTGCGTGCCTGCCTGCCTGCCCACCTGAAGACCCGCGGTCTTCAGGAAGATATGGCAGCCCTTATGGCAAAGGCAGCTGTATCTAGACGGTGCCGGTAGTTGATGGGGAATGCGACTTTTTTCCTCGGCCGCGCACGCGGATCGACCTTTGCGAGACGGTGTAATTTACGATGTGCGCGCGGTGTTGCAGCGCGCCGCGCGCTGGCATCGCGATGGAGAAGTCGTTGGATTATTAATGAACGCAATTATGCCTGAAAACGAGCGCGTCATAGATTACAGGCGATCGCGCGACTATATGCAACGCATATGCGCGCGAGCTTTCCCCTCATAAATAAAAAGCGTGTCGTGTGCGTGTCGCGCCGTTGATGAAGCCGTGCATAATCGTCGTAACGGCGCGATCGGCATAAAATAAGCGTGTAACTTGTTGGTCTAATTGATTCAATACGGCCTTCGACCGGCTGGAGCTCTCCTTCTCCTCCTCCTCCTCCTCCTCGTCGTCGTTGTTAGAAAATCGTGCTACGTTCTCGCGGCAAGAAATCGCGACGACTGGCGTTTCTTGCGAGTGGCGAGAGCCTCTTATGTACGCGAGGGTCGTCGACACGTTACAGAGAAGGAGAGAGAGAGAGAGAGAGAGAGAGAGAGAGAGAGAGAGAGAGAGAGAGA
>NW_022639454.1:4365151-4367925 GCF_010583005.1 Odontomachus brunneus | reverse complement strand
AGAGAGAGAGAGAGAGAGAGAGAGAGAGAGAGAGAGAGAGAGAGAGAGAGAGAGAGAGAGACACCCGCGGCACTGACTGCAGTCACAATTGGCGAGCTCGCGCACCGAGAACCCCGTAGGACGATGTCGGCTGATTACGGCCTTCGCGTGGGTCGGGTCTCTTTTCATGGTGCATCGCGCCGCCGCCGTCACGGCGATGCACTCCCCCGCCTGAGAGAGTAATGACGGCGCGGATGACGCTCGCTCGCGTTCGTTATTATCCTCCGTAACATTGACGAATATCCGCGTCCGGACCTATAATCGATTTTACGCGCCCCTTACAGACGCGCCTCGCCGCCGTTTCATCTGCCAGCGTTGTCGGCGCCGCGGATCTCGCGATTATTCCACCGGCAAATCTTCCGCGGCTCATGCATTCGGCGAATACGCGAGAATACACACCGTGCGATTATCATTATCCCGGCTAGAAATTCGTCCCGTGAAATGCTGATCAGGTTGATCCCAATCAGTTATTTGGTTTGTACAAGGTGATGCTATCAGGTCTTGATTGATTACGCAACGCGCTGTGGCAATCAGAGGACCTTATCAATAATAAGGGTCAACGTTATCTTGTATAAACCAGATAACCGGTTGGGATCAGTCGGGAGTATGGGATAATTTCTGGTCGTGATCACGTGACGCCACGGGTAACGCGCTATATATTACGTTTATCGTCGTATTAAGAAAGTTACGTCGAAAGTTACACTCCTCTCAGCGGTTCTGCTCGCTGCAAGATACTCCCGCAGCCGGTTCTTTCACACGACGCTGCTGAAGGTAATCCTTCAGCGATTAACACCGCGAAACTTTGCGCAGTTACGCGCACGGCGCCGTGTTGCGGTTCGCGCGGGGGCTACATTTTGCGGGCATCTGGAACGACGTTGCGGACCGTAGACACCTTTTTCTCGGGGCATGACGAAGACCGGCCATCTGCCGCCGCCGACCGACCGGCCGACCGACGGAGGCTGCATGAGACGAGACGAGACGAGACGAGACGTGGAGACGCGGCTTACTGATTTGAATATCGGACCGGGGATCCGCGGGGATCCGTGGCTTTAATTAAAACTCCTGTTTCGCCCGAAGTGAGGGCCGGGTGTCGTGTCTAAATGAAAATCGAAACATCACCGGCCGGCCGGCGCGCACCGCCCATGAATGTCCGCGGCGGAAGAGAGCCCTTTCGCCCAGGTCGAAATGGCCGAACGACGCGACTCCGTATTGCGCCTCCTCCTCTCCCCCGTCTGTTCGTCCCGGCCGAACCGAGTTATTCATCGAAATTGGAATATTTTGGGGAAACGGATATTGAGATACGGAAACGAGGCCGGCGCCGTCCGCATGGACGGACGTCTAGCAGCTCGTCCCAGATTCCCAGTGAGCTCGAGCGCGTTCACACGGTTCTATCGGTTTTCGTGACTTTATCGCGACTGCAGGCCGCTATGCGGGTTGTCCTAAACTATAAACGCGAACTTTCAGTCGCTTAGAGCATTGTCCAAGCTAGACAAGTGCGGAAACAAACGTTATTTCACGTTGTCGGCGGTTCAATGTCTCTGCAGACATGAACAATTGCAAATTCTTAGAGTTTCTTGAGTATTCGCTCTGGTATTTTAAGGAACGAGCACTCATAATTACGAGCGCAGGTAATGGGAGTTAATTCTGACATGTGTAATGTCGGGAAAGAACGGTGACGTCGCGTCACAAGAAAAGAGATAGCCGAGGAAGCTGGAAATTTATTAAAACATTTGTCACCACGAAAATGTCACTGGATCGCTCGCGCGGCCTGGGACGCGCTACGTACAAACTGTTCCACTTACTTCGCGGGAAACTTTGTCATATCTGCGGAAATGACAAGACGCCGGCGGTGCGCGCGCCACGTTGGCGCAAGAAGTAACGAAAAGTAGATAACCTACTGTGGAACATCATTCTCGCCGCGTCTCGGACACGAGAGGCGCCAGTTAAATCATGCTTCGCGCGCTGAGGAGTATTTGACGACTGCATCGTCGCTAATTAAATCATAGACGCCGCGCGCGAAGAAGATATTTCATCAGTCAGCCGGCTAACGTTCGCGATCTTGAAAACACAAAATATTGCACGAAGGCGTCGCTCATATTTTCCGCACGGATTTCTACAGCACGACTGGGCAACGAATGCAATTTCCTGAGAGAACACCCGAGTCGAAATTTTAGCTACTTTCGACCTGAGAAAACTTTCTAACCCATCTGTATATTACTGAAGAATCAGTTTGTGTTTAATACACATCGAAGCTGGAATCCTCGCCTTGATGTCTCTAAATGGCAGGAAATGTCTAGAATGCCGTTTGGAAGTTCTAAAAAAGGACTCTGCAAAGTTAGTAGGTTGAATAGAATCAACAGAGGTTGATGTAGGTTTTACAGTATCAAAGTGTTAAATATAATATTGAGATCGAAAGTTGGATCAAAATTTCGACTCGAGCACACGCTATGCGCCACCAAAATATCATCACGCATTGTAGATATGTGCACAATATCAAAGTGAATTTGTCGAAAGTTCGCGCAAATACTAAAGTTCGTCTATATCAAGAAATGCATTATTCCGAGAGATGTGTAGCTTCATTCAGGGCATTAATTGGGACAAGCAGATGCGCGCCAGCATTCGTCGCGTAATCGCTACATCCACAGTAATGCATGTACAATTTATGTGATTAATATCGAGCAGTTTCTCTCTCTCTCTCTCTCTCTCTCTCTCTCTCTCTCTCTCTCTCTCTCTCT
>NW_022639454.1:4348999-4362707 GCF_010583005.1 Odontomachus brunneus | reverse complement strand
CTCTCTCCTTTTCTCTCCCTCTCTCTCTCTCTCTCTCTCTCTCTCTCTCTCTCTCTCTCTCTCTCTCTCTCTATGATAATCTAGCAACAATGATAACAAGCCTGACGACGATCAGTTGATTTGTGCTTGAATCAATTACATCTCTGAAATGACGTCGCTGAATCAATTAAATCTCTGAAATAATCGCTTCAAACAACTTCGTCATCATTTACCGCGTTTGTCCATTTATCTATTCTGGACGTCTATATTTTAATGAACGACCGTATCTCAATATTAAATTATATACGTAAAAAAAATCCATACAACAAAGTAAATACTCTTAATCTTGCTAAGTACGAGATATAACAATATCTTTTCTATTTTTTTATTTCTTTCAATTTAATTAAATTTTTAAAATTTTATTTTAATATAATATATATTTTTATTTAATTTTCCCGAGTATCTTGTCAATATTTTTCTCAATCATCTCTGAAATATGAATATATCACGAAATATCTGCGATATAATCCCGAGTTTGAAGTTAGCCCGGTTAAAGAGCCCAGGTTAGTCTGAATGTTTATTACATCGACTGATCGACCTGGTCGGTAACGTCAGAGTTCTCGAATTATCTTTAACCTCCCCGAAAAGTCGTGTAACTGTTTTATCGACCAGATTATTATGTATAGTGGCGACTAATTATATATAGTGGCGCTACAACAAGAGATCGTTTCGATGCAGCGCCTGACAAAACTAACACGGTGAAGGAGCGGTACAAACTTACCAAAGCTCAAGAGAACGACGCAAATGACGTTGAATTTCTCGCCAGCGTCTCGCTCGTCCATGCATTTGCTCGATGCAGACGATCGTCACGTCTTCTGATCGCACTCGCGCTGGCCGGTTGACACCATGGCTGCGTTCGAGAAGACTCTGGGCGCGTTCCGTTATACGTTCACAACGCTCCCAAACGTCATTCTATCTTTGTTTAACATCCATGAGCAACAAAGTTAGAATGACGCTCGCGAGCGTTGCGAGCGTGTAACGGAACGCGCCTCCTATTTAGCGCGATGAGCGTCCTCTGTCCTTGTTCAAGTTTCAGGAACAAACAAGGACAGAGCACACTCATAGCGCTAAATAACGTCTCTCCGAACGCAGCCGATAAGACGATCTGCTGCCGCTAAATTCGGTACTCCCGGCACTTTATCGCGCGCGGGATTTACCCTCAGATTAAGGGACGCGACGGACATGTATGAGCCTGTTGCACTCGTCCGACACGACGCCATGACTTTTACGCGGGACGCGATGCACACCGGTCGCGAATGCCGACGGATATCGCGTTCAATCGTAGCCCAGCGAGCCGATTGATACATTGGACGAGACGCCCGTCACTGGATTCGACACTCCCGAGCCTCGTTCGCGCGCGGGACTCGCGTCGTGCAGGCGAAAAGACGCGACGAACACGGAGCGACCGCGAGACGTGCCCGAAACGGCGAAACGACGCTGATTGACGCGACGCGGTCACGTGACGTATGACGTATGCATTTCAAATATCTCAATTACTGTGAATACAGCGGACTGTCGATACGTCTTCAAACTTCGAGAAACTCAATCGGTGCCTCGTTCATTTCGTCGTACGAGCCAAGTGGCGACACGTCGGAAAGGTCGTCCCGTATTTCTCGTGATTTTGTCTGCTCAGAGGTTAGTCCTGCGACTGAATTATCACTCAGAGTGTCGAGAATAAGTGTCTCGTGCGTTCGAGCATAACTAAGTACCGTGAAATCGTCAAATGCAACGAGTATGTGTCGACAATGTCGAGTCACATATTGTCGTGATTCGGTGGTAAATTATTGCAGCTTGAGCGTTAGCTGGACGAGACTTTGATACGCGTATAACCATAAAGCAGTGCTCGGAATTGCATTTTCCAGACGATTTTCGATACGCCTTTCTTCTTCCTCTTACCTCTCCCTTTCACCTGTCGAGCAATTGGCGATCAATTTCTCAGAACCGTCAACTTCGTGAAATTTGCGAGATTCTCCCTAATTTCTGAAAAATTCTTATTAAAAGTATTCTATCAGTGTAATCATAATAATATAAATGTTTGGTATCGTAAGTAGAAACGTAATATTAAAAATACCGCGCGCATAGGAAATTAGCTTCACAAAATAGAGAAAGTCCCACAGGTCTTATCAAGTTGACGATCCTGACGGCTAGGCGCCGCGATAGTCAACCGCGAGGTACGACGGGAAAACGACGGAGACAAGGGGAAAAAGGTAGGGTGTAGAACTCGAAAGTGTAAGTGCAGTATTTCCGCGAAAACACTGCCCTAAAGAATATCTCAACCGCCGTGTAGTAGAGAACCTATAAATTTAATCTAAACCTATAAATTTAAAAAATCCTTCATCATAAATAAATCCAACAGAAGCTGTGTGAAAGGACCAACAGGAACTCAGGCCTGAAACCTTAAAGAGAGAGAGAGAGAGAATATGGTAAAGCGTCGGTACATACTTCGAGAATCGCTGCCTCGTTTATTTTGTTCATGTAAAACGGAGAACGACGCGTCAGTGAAGAAATTATCTCGTATTTCTCGCAACTTTGGCTGGTCAGAAGTGAGTCTCGCGACCGAATTATTACTCAGAATGTCGAGAACAATTGTCTGGAGCATCCGAGCATGGCGAAACATCGACAAATCGCCGACAATCAGTAGATTGTGGAGTGAACGTGTCGAGAGTACCATGTGGAGTGCATTGTCGCGCGTCGTCACGTTACGGTGATTTGGAGATTAGATTGTTGCACCTTGAACTTTCGATCGGCTTTGAGTTCGACGAATAATCGCCGGGAATATCTCTCATTGTAAACGCGTCGATACTTCGAGAAACTCAATCGCCGCGATGTTCAGTTCGTGCTTGCAGAACATGTCGGTGGAAAAGTCAATCCGTGTTTCTCATGCTTTTCGTCGGTCGGTATCATGCGCAACTTATCGCCGAGAATGCCAAAAATAAGTGATTCGCGTGTTCGAATGTGATAAAGTACCGTCAAACAATCACTCGACAACATCACGTTTCGGGAGTGCCGTGTAAAGTTGTCGCGTTGATTGCTGCAATTTGGAGGTTAATTCGCTATGTCTTCAGCTTCTGATCGGATCTTGGCGCACGAATAATGGCAGGCAAAATCACAAGAGTAAGTTTCATGCGTTTATTTTTTTATAGCGAAATATCGTTAAATAATCTTCAAAATTGAATATCTCGCGCAAAAGATCGGTAGTCGAAAAAAAACTTTGTTTGTTCAATAACAATGTGAAACCACACAATTTATTTCGTCATTTATTTTAGCCTTATCAGAAAAACTCTTTGACAACTTGGTTTTGCGTTTGTCTTCGTTTTTTATTTCATTTATTTAATTTAAGAGGGGAAGAGAGAAGAGAGAGAGAAAAACGAAACTTGCCAATAAATGGTAACACCAGACAAAGCAATTTTAAGCTAGAAATTCGTCTCTCGCAACGAAGCGCGAAATTTATTAACCAATTTGATACAGAAACGAGTTTTGATCTCCAACCACCGTGTAGTCCCTGTTTGCGCCAGGCAGGTAGAATCAGAATTTAGGACAGTATAGAACGGACAGGGTTATGAAGGATCATGAACGATGGAGAGGCATTGTATTCCGTGCTGGATATATCGGCGTTGGTTCTGCGAGTAACAACGTGCTGTCGCAGCGCTTAAAAACACGCTTGACCGTTAACGCGGGATCTGTGAAAGTACCAATGCTCCTGGGTACGTATCTAACTCTGAGTATTCTTATTGCTTTGATTTTTAAACGAATATATTTAAACTTTCAACATAGAATACGTAAACACAGAATATATATGTATATAAACATAGAATATCTGTATACAGAATGTGTTTCACCTAATCTTAGATATTCTAGAATATTTGTTGTTTTTTTTTATATTATTAAAGGAAAATATGTAGAGAATAAATATGGTTGAAAGGAATAAATATTGTCACACACAACCAACCCTTCCAACCACGTAATTTATTCCTTGTACATTTTCCCCTGATATAAAAAACAACAGAGATATTTTAGAATCTAACGTTTTAGGTGACACTCTGTATGTTTAACACATATGTATGTATATTTCTCATGCTGCAAATTTAAAATATTCGTATTTAAAGAATAAAACAATAAGAATATTCAAAAAGTACACAGAGAGAACAATTTGTTTGAATCAAATAAACACTTCTTTGGAATAGTCCAAACGAATTTTTTGGTTGATCAAACAATTTTGTTTGACACAACAAAAGTATTTATTTGCGACTTAGTTCCAAAGAAATATTTTTGCTATGTCAACCGAATAATTTGTTTGGACTATTCCTAAGAAACATTTATTTGATTCAATAAATCGTTCTCTCTGTATAGGTATGTGTGCAGGTATTGGTATTATCTTAAAATTGATGTTCAAACCTGCAATATATATATATATATATATATATATATATATATATATATACACATATATATATATCTCTTTCATATTATTTCACCGAGTTCTCGCGCATTATCGGCCTCGGTGAACAATACCAGTGAGCGCAGTGGGCGAAAAACACAAGTTGTTCGCCGATAAAAGCTAAATTGGCGCGGGCCGCGTAGTCGTTCAGGGAGCGTGTTAAACTGCGAGAGCTGAGAACGGCACTTGAGAACAATACGCGTTCAATCGCGCAAGGTGGGCGCAACTTCGGTGAGGGAACTTCATCCCTCGATATAACTTCATCCAAACGCTCCTGGGCAGCCGCAGCCGCCGCCGCCGTCGTCGATGAAGGGCTGAAGTAAATGAACGAAAGAAACTGGAATTGCAGGCAGGAAAGGACAAAGGAGAGAAATCGCAAGTACGCGTCGGAAGAGAGCAATCGGCCGCGTGAACTCGCGAGACGAATACCAACGATCGGGTAAAAATTTATCGGCACAAGTTAATCGCGCGCGGAACACGACGAGGGCGTGCTCGAGGACCTTTTAGGACATCGTTTCTGCCTCCCTTATATTGGCTTTGCCGCGGCGACTCTTACCCACATCTTCTTTGCTCGCCGCTCACATTGGCGTCCACATGTTCCTTCTCTTCCTGTCTGCCCGCTCTTAGCTTTCTTTCTTGCTGGAACGGCACGAACTTAATTTCGTTCACGTGATCCTCCGATGATCCTTATCGAGTCGGGACGATTTACTCGACATATCCTCATCGAAGACCATCGAGTCGTGACGGAATCCCTCTTAAAACGTCAGCTACGAGTCGATTGTTTTTTTCGTCGCTAAAGAATGGAACTCTTTCCTTCTTTTTCTCTCTCTCTCTTTCTTCTCATTATCGGGTTCACCATGAGAAGAAGGTGATTTTTGCGAGAGGTTTAAAACGGGAGTTACGTCAAATATTTATAACTAGCTCGAGGAGTCACCGAAATAAAACGGTCGCACGGCAACAGACGTATAATTATTTCAACGTCATGTCAATTTTCGTCTTCGCAGAAGCAAAATGTGCGCCGCGATATACGCGTTAAACGTTCCCGTAAAACTCTCGGTCTCTCACACGCTCGCTGAAATTCAAAACACGTCTGCGTCGAACATACAAAATCATTTCTAAAATAATCAATCTGAAATCCACGAAGAAAACCGATGATAATGCGATTCCAGCCACTCAGAGATTTGTCACACTCGTTTCATAAACCGATATTGTAATTGACGTTTAATTTTCATTATTTCGGTTTAAGGGGAAATTAATTCGATAAATGATCCTGACAGCCAATCATCCGCGGCATATTCGGCCGTTTTATACGCATGGCCGCGCCGACCGACGTCCATATTCCATAATTAAATGACACGTCCGTTCGATTACCGGTTAATTCCATTACTTACGCGACTAATTCGTTATTGCCTTTCGATTTCCGCTCACGCATCGTCCACGTGCTCGATCTCTCATATCTTCTCCTCCTTTTGCCCCGTACGTTGCTCCCGAGCCTCGTCGCGAAGCTCTCCGCTCTGACAACGATAGATTGCTCGCTAGGACGTTCACCCTCAATAAATTTAATAATCCCGGCTCTCATCGGCAATTTTTATCCGCGCCGAGGAGAATCGATCTGTTTTGTCTCCTTACAAAAGGCCACTTTCTGATGAATGGCCGTCACGACGCGCTGCCGGCATTTTCAACTAGCCACGCAACTTCATTCGATTCGCAATGACTACGTGTTACGTGCATAATTTCTTTTATTACCTCGCGCACGATTTATTGAACCTTTGAAAACTGCAAGATTCATTCTATCCTCTCATTGCGTCCAAAAGATGACGCTGCTATTACGTAAAATTATCCTTGTACGTGCAAAATTAACACGAAGTACTCCCTAAATTTATTAGTGAAATTCAGTGAAGTTTCATTTGAAAAATGGAGTGATTGCACGGAAAGAATTTATAATAAAGATTACTGTAGAATCTTGTAACTTAGGAATGGATCGACGTTGTGCTATAATTCAGTATCCTTTCATTTCATGATATGCTACTTATATTTTTGGGACTGAAATATACTATTAAAATATTTATGTTATATTTTTAGCGAAATTTACATGTTTCTTAGCAAAAGATAAACCTGACTGACGGTCTATTTCTGAACTACTAAGAACATAATAAAATGTGAAAAAGAATTTATATATTTATATATAAATTTATAAATCATTTGAATTTATATATATATATATATATATATTTATTTATTTATTTATTTACATGGCAAAAGAAAAACTATAACATTTTCTGCGTGCATCGAGTCATTCAAATTCCAGTGATTGTACACATAGAATGAATTCTCCACTCTGAATATTCTAATGAATATTTTCACTCGAAATTGAACATGAGTCTGATGTACTCCACCATCATAGGGACACATTCTGTATAATCGATTGAAACATTCCTCCATATAGGATCAGAATCCACTCTAAGCTTGAGCGAAACATTTCCACTCTCGTGATTTCGAGTAGCAGTATTTTTACCATCGCTTCGAGTAAAAATACCATCACTTTTCACTCGCTCTGAGCGAGATTCCACTCCAAGAAATTTAGAGTGTGTACAAACAACAATACAAAAACGAAAATGGTTATCAAAGTTAGTCGTGAAATAAAAGCGAGTGGAACGAGGAAGTTCTTTGAAGCGTGACCGACGAGAGAGATCCCGGGAAGAGAACCAGCTCACGAGTGACAGCTACATCGTTACCCGAAAAAAGTACTTAGCTCACCTCGCTGCAGGGCTATACACCGTCGGAGGCTTTCAAGTGCGCCGTTTCCTCCTCTCGCGCGCTTTTATTTCGTCTAGAGAAATAAAGCGACTAGGAGCAACGTCTCGAAATAGTGAGTCGAAAACGGGACGAGGCGAATGCGTCGGACAAAAGTGTACGTCGCTGCGACCTCGCGGAGACACGGCGACGCGCGAAATCTTCGACAAGAACGACGAGAAGTATCTGCGACACGGTGTCGCGACTTTTTTCATTGCGTCGTCGATCGAGTCCGTCCGCAGGCGCGGTCTTCGCGCTTTTTAGCGTGAGTTATTTTCGAATGGCGGAGGTCTCTCCCGGAGGACAACGTCCGGTAACGTGGGATAAGATGCGAAGGGACAGCCTCTGCCTCGGCCAGATAACGGAGATGTGAAGTTCTCAGAAAGAACGTTACTCGGGATCGTCGTATGATGGACCGGTTAAATGCGTCGTGAACATCGGATACAAGAAAGTCGCGACGCTCATCGCTGGAACTAATTGACTGGCGAAACGCGTAACGAGGTCGAGTCGAGCCCAGTGCTGGCTACTCGTCGGCTCTTCCTGGTGTCGCTGCGAGCCCAGGAAGCCCTTCTTCTCAAGAAAAAGCCACGAGAAAAAGTCGGGACTCGCGTTTCTCGCTTCGGGAAGCGAGAAGCGTTATTCCGGGAGGACGATAATGAAATCAAGAACGGGTCTTCCGCGGCTTCAAGCATTGTTTGAAAAGACCTCCTCGCATAGAAATTTCGCAAAATCTTTCCAGATGCAGTATAAACTTTGACTAGAATGCCCAAATTGGTCTCGAAATTGCTCATCCCACTGCGATACCAACTAAGAATCCTATTCTTGTCCCAAACATGGCTTTTCTATCAAAAATTGGAACAAGAATACATGAAAACTCGCGTTTTTTCTGTCGGTTATGTCGATATACTTTCATGGTATGAAATGGAGGGAATCTCATTTTTATATCAACTATTGTATTTGATATAATATAATAAAAAAAATAAAGTTTTTTTAAAATACTTTGATTATTTTACTAAATAATAAAATTACTTATGTCGAAAAGTCGATATATTTTATTTAATTTTAATAAAATAATCAGAAAAAATATGGAAAAGCTTTAGATTTCCCCATTTAGAATTGCATATTCGAAACATTACACTAATCAGAATCCATAATTATTTTGAGAAATTAGGTTAGATTCCAGTTAGACTCCAACGAATTTTCTATGCAAATTCTTGCGCGGAATTTTTTGAAATATTTGTTTTTCTATCGCGTTATGCCTTAAAAATATATATATATACAGGGTGTTGAAAAAAAGGGTCACATATTTTGATAGCAGATAGTATTGATCAAAACAAGAAGAAAAGGTCTAATTAACATGGGTCCTAAGACTAATATCTTCTAAGATACAAGCTATTTTGTTATTTGAGCTCTTTGTCATTTTCTTATTAGTCGTGTCATCTTTAGAATGTAATGAACAAAGAAGTAGGGGAGAGTGGGGTACAATGGGTACATACTAAGACGTAGGGCTGAAACATGCGTGAGAGTGAATGGCAATCACAGAGCTTCTAATGCTGAGTCAGCATTAAAATTTTTTGTTTTTTGTAAAAAAAGAGTTTTTATTTTGTTATCATACATTCAGTTTCTTTACTTCAGTTTTTTTATGGAAGATAAATGATTACATTTCATATTAAAATAAAAATTGTTTCTTTATCTCTCTTTGTTAATTTTTCATTTTTTAAGGCACCTAGAAAAAAGATATCTCCATTGTACCCCACTCTCTCCTACTCCTTTGTTCATTACATTCTAAAGATGACACGACTAATAAGAAAATGACAAAGAGCTCAAATAACAAAATAACTTGTATCTTAGAAGATATTAGTCTTAGGACCCATGTTAATTAGAACTTTTCTTCTTGTTTTGATCAATACTACCTATCAAAATATATGACCCTTTTTTTTAACACTCTGTATATATATATATATATATATAGATATAGATAAATAATATCAAAGTAAATGTTCCAACGTCTCTCAATTATTTCGTTTGTAATGAACGGGGACGGAGAGGATTATATGAGCAACGTTGCGAATTTTAATCATCCATACTGTGTCGCGCACATCCCCGACGTTCAATTCAAAAGACACTCTATTCAGAAAGAGAGCAGAGCCATCGAGGATACAAAGATTTTCAAGAGTTTCGTCCAGGAAAATGTCCTGGCAGGGGAACTTCGGCGAATCCGACGTCAGATTATAACGAGAACGTCATGAATGCGTAACAAAGAGCTGGGTAGGGTCGTGCGCGGTTTTATATGGAATAATTCCTCCAATAAATAATTCCTACCGTCGCGATTCCTCGCGTAGCCTTTTCTCCGAGGCGGCGGTGGGTTTCCCCATTGGACCCGAGCACTTCGGCCGGAGAAGTCACTTCCTAAGCCGGATTCAGGCCTAATGGTTCGCGTAGTTATTCTGCCCCGAAGGGAGGCCGATCGGACGATGCGCACACGAGACCTTCCCGGCGCGTCGGGCGCCGTCACTCGTTTCATGCCAGACCCCGACGTTTCGTTAATGGCGAGCGAAACTGCACGGCGAAAGTTGCATCCGCCAAATTACGGGATGCTCGTAATCTCTTTCCCTCGCGACGCTGACGTCGCTCGTAAAGGCGAACCGCGACGCGAATCTGGGTCGGGGTTCTTCCCCCTCTTTTCCTCTGCCGTTCCGTTCGTGGGACCACCGAAGTAGATGAAGCTACCGGACACACATCAAAGCGATTCCGCATGAGCGGAATGAAGTTCGTGCATCGCGACGTAAACGTGCGCGCAACGTTGCTCAATTTCGTCGCCGTGACTTGGCCGATAATTACCGTCGCGCAGCGCGCATCCTTCGGAAGATGTCATCTGGCGATCTGATTTTGGCGACGCGTTCTCTCACGACCATAAAAAACTCGCACCGCGCCCCATTCCGACTTCCGTCTCTCCGTCATCGTTTCGTGGCGGATGATTTGCGACCGCGACGGCAAAAAGTCGGGGAGGCCGCGGTAAGAAGCCGCCGCGCGGTCCAGCGACTCTCTCGGCTCCTCCGTCCTTGATTTTATCGCTCGTAAAGCACGGCTCGTGCGGCGGCGTCCTCGGCCACGGATCGTATAAACCCCGTGTGCTCCTCCCGACACCCTCCACGCTCGCGCTCGTAACTCTTTCCGATCTTCCCTAGCCACCCACACGCGCTACCATCGGCGACGGAGCGCGGAAGCTCGGCCGAGCGGAAGTCGAAACGAGCAAGTGCTCTTATAATACGCGACTCTTCGATAAAGCGGTATCCTCGCGTTAAGTATCCGTGAACGATACACCCCTCGTGTATCTCGGGGGGTGGTCCAGAGCGAAATTGGACACGCTGTGACGTCACTCGCGCACTGAGAGGAAAAGTGAGTCGATGAGACTTTGTTTGAACGAAATAAGATTCGTCCGGGCAAACGTTCAGTCGATTGAACGAGTCATATAGTTGCCGCGATAAGTTATCAGTCGATTCAATGATGGCGACTTGGCCAATGGTTGTATCAGCGCGACTTACTTTTGCACTAACGCGCAATTTGCCCGATGGATACGGTATCTCTGAAGGCGGCTGTGACCGCCGACTTTGTCGATCCAATCGTTGTTTTTCTCTCCGTACGGATTAATCACCGAGATAAAGTGCCGTGCTCCCCCATGGCGTTGGACCATATCGTCGGGTAAAAGCGGGAAAATACGCGGTTAGAGAGAGAATTTCACGATCGCGCTCGTGATCTGTGACAAGTTTAGCGAAGGATTCACAGACGAACGCGAGAAATCTGCATTTGTGTATGTGGGTGTGTGCGTGTATGTATGTAGACGCTCTTCGTCAATCGGCTCTGAATTATCAGTCTAATTCAGGGGAAACGCTGGTCCATATAGACGCCGACCGCAAATCCACAGGAGCGACGTGGTTCGATCGACTGGGCGTCGTAGGAAGCCCTTTGATGGGGCACCGTGCGCGGTGGGGCCATTCAACCCTGAATCTCCCATCCCTCCGGCTCCATTTACACCGGCGAATAGTGTCGGTAAATGGCTATCAGACCGCTATGCCTAACCCGCAAAACCGACGCGCCGCTGATTGGCCGGAAGCCGATTTTCCTCGGTGATCTCGGTTCGTCAAGATTGTCACCGTTCTAGCCCAGGAATGCGTCGTCGACGATAAATTTATGACGCCTGGTCACGCTAATCGATCATGGTGGTCGGCGCGTTGTCGTGACAGGCATTCTACCTCCGGGCGCTTTCGCGTTCTTGAGATAATATCCCTCGACCCCGAGCGTCGCGAAATATTATAATAACGATAATGATAATGACAACAAAAAATAATAACAACAATAATAACAATTTACCTTCGAGGTAACAGATGCTAGACAGGCAATTCCGCGGAAAGGAGATTGTTAGGACAATAATTCCGCGACTGTGATCGAATTATACGCGAACAAACTGCCGCCGCGAGTACTGTCGTACTACTCTTCCCGGTTGCTGCTCGTCCGATCCTCCCTCCCTCCCTCTTCTCAGCCTCCCTTTCATCCGCCATAAACTCCGACGCGCCCGCAACTCCTGACTGCTCCCGTTTGGTCTCTAACTCTCTCTCTCTCTCTCTCTCTCTCTCTCTATACTGTTCCGCATTTGCGGCCCTTCATTTGCAGATAACCACTCGTGAAACCACCGAACAATCAGCCGTGCCCTAGAGTGCATTCTTCCATTCGTTTCCTTTCTTCCTTCTGTCCTATTTTTTCCTCCCGTCCTTCCTTCCTTAGTCCAACCGGCTTGCCTTTTCTCACGCTTCCTTCCATCCGCCCCGCTTCTATCAGTCGGGACAAGATTGAGGGGTAGCTCGGTAAAAGGATGCTCGGGATTATCGACTCGGGATTATCGTGGACATCGAGCCGACTCGTGAACCACGAACGAGAACGTACGCCAAAAGTGCATATACTCGTCTCCCTCGCGAGATCGACAGCAAATTCACACGATGAAAGTATATATAAGGGCTTGAAATAGCAGTTACGACAAATATGATAAACCGGAATGTATTTCGGAAGGCACGCATATGCAGACGCGCGCGTGTTCGTCAATCGATATCGGCGAAACGTCACGCGAATTGTGTAACTAAACATTATCTGTCGCGCGGAAAAGACATGAAATCAAAAGCGAATGATGTGCTCGACGCTCATGAATCTCAGATCATAAAGGCGCGGTCGTAAATTCGCGATTCCCGCGCCCTCGCATTACATGTATAGATCTATGCCAGTTGCCAGGACGGTTTTACATCTCCGATAAGAGAGAGGGAAGCCGTTGTTCTCGAAGATCGATGTTCCAGTGGGCGCCCCGAGACGAGAGAATGACACCGCATAAATTCTCACCCTCGTCGCGGATAACGCGGGATGACGTTTCGGATTCCCCGTCCCGCGGCTTCGTTCGCCGCCCGTCCCCTCCCGAAAACCAGCTGTACTCGAATCGAGATCTCGATGAGCTATGTCTTTCATTTCCTTCCCTCCCGCGAAGCAGGGGCTTTTCTCTATCCACTTGCTAAATAGACAAGGGTAAATCGATAGCGCCGCGAGGTCTGTTCCCGATATCCCGGTATGTTTCAGGCGGACCGGTAACAAATCAGTGATCTCGTCGATAGTCAATGGATAAATAACGGGATACGTTGAGTCAAAATGGAAATCGGTGTAGTCTCGTGAAACTGAAAACAGAAATCACTCTTTAACACTTTACGACAATTTACAAAGAGAACGGTAAATTATGTATTGTTGCAAACACACATTCGAATGTCACGGAATCTCTTCAATTGTTATCATTGTATTTTGATAAAAACAGAAAGAAACACACGATTAAAGCGTTTGTATGCAAGAGATTTTCTTTTTTATTGATTTCTATCACTACATCTAAAAATGTCTAAAATATAATAGATACTCGGTGGACACTAATAACATATTTACTTAAATCTAAATTCTTTTATTTAAGTGGAATGAATTATTGCTTTCGTAAAAAGCTAAGGTTTTCTTGAGATCTTAAGAAAATGTATATTTTGTTATTTGCGAAGTATTTTTCATATTTTTATAAAAATAAATGTTACCAGCGCCCTCCTGGATAAATATTTCTTAGATATTTCTTTTCTAGATATTTCTTAGATATAATAACTATTTCTTAGATTTTTTTCTCACCGTACACCGGAAAAGAATAGGCGCTTCTTTGATCTATAACTTGCATTGGTAATCATGTTTTCAGAGAGTTTTACGATGATCCATTTCTCGCGAAAGCGATCCGAGCTTGCCACGTGGTCAATATTCGATAAACGATTTCATTCCCTATTTTACAGACGTCAATGCTCTCTCTCTCTCTCTCTTTCTCTCCCTCTCTCTCTCTCTCTCTCTCTCTCTCTCTCTCTCTCTCTCTCTCTCTCTTTCTCT
>NW_022639454.1:4348532-4348878 GCF_010583005.1 Odontomachus brunneus | reverse complement strand
CTCTCTCTCTCTCTCTCTCTCTCTCTCTCTCTCTCTCTCTCTCTCTCTCTCTCTCTCTCTCTCTCTCTCTTTGTCTTTCTTCTTCGCGGCGTGCGACAACCGTTAGCCGAAGCTCCGGTAACTTCCGTGTTTGTTTTCCTTCTGGTCCCTCCTGTTTTTCCTCCATTAGCGACTTTACTGTTCCCGCCTATATATGTCTTCTTCACGGCGCGGCTCTCCCGTCTTCGTTTGCCTCGGTTACCCCACGTCAACAAACACCTGACAACTTCCCGTGACTATCATCGAAGCGACTTCTCGAGACCTCATAGACATCGTGGCACCCTCCCTTTCTCCCTCCCTCCCTCCC
>NW_022639454.1:4346291-4348012 GCF_010583005.1 Odontomachus brunneus | reverse complement strand
CTCTC
Organism: Odontomachus brunneus; assembly: GCF_010583005.1. NCBI lineage: Eukaryota > Metazoa > Arthropoda > Insecta > Hymenoptera > Formicidae > Odontomachus > Odontomachus brunneus. The sequence continues at coordinate 4,348,007 of NW_022639454.1, read as the reverse complement.
TCTCTCTCTCTCTCTCTCTCTCTCTCTCTCTCTCTCTCTCTCTCTCTCTCTCTCTCTTTCTCTTTCTCGCTCTTTCTCCTTGGCTGGCGGTTTCCGTCGATTCACTTGAGGGTAAAATCGGCATATCGAATGTGAAATTACCTCCACCCCTTTCATAATACCACTGCATCATCAAGTAGTCTCTTTTTCCAATAGCTATTCATACCTTCAAAGACGAGAAAGTGGCATATGCTTCACGATAACTCTTGGAAAACGCCAATACGACGATATCGCACCGTACGCAGTGCGAGTCTGTTGCCTCTTTTATTCTTCCAATATAGAATGCTGCTTTTATCGATGTATTAATTCCCAGCCACGCGATATACATTTTTTATCTTGTTTATTATCCTCGAGTCCTTCGAGATATGCAGTTGAAAAAAGGAGCTTTATGCGTTACGTGTATCTATTTTTATGTAAAGTGTATCAAAACTATTTTTGTATTCTATACAAAACTGTACACATACATATTTTATATATTTATTTATTTATTTTTTACATAATATGAAAGATCTGCTTAGTAAAGCAAAATATTTTCATTCATATTCATACGTTTGATAAAAAATTACCACACTTTTATACAATTTTCAGTTGACTTGTGTTCTGAATTACAGAATATGTAGTGTTTATTCTTTTTTTATTTTCTTTAACGACATTCTCACAAATCTATACACGGAGGAAATATTGCAGCAAAAATTATAATTTTTGCAATCTTGAATCATACAGAATTATGAACAAAATTATTATATATCTGTTTAAAAATTTTACTACGAAATTACTACGTATTATTAGATTTGGTTTCCGGGTTTGAACCGCGTGGATTCATCAGGGAGGGACGATCCGATGCCCACACCGAAGAAATTACTACGTAATTACTTGAATATCTTTTTATATTGTATACACACATCAAGTAGATTGTTAAATTCACTATTTCTATGGTAATTTATATTACAACTTCAGTACAAGTCAGCTTTACAAGAGACACTGTAAAAAGAAACATAATTTTAACGTAATTTTTACTACAATATTTTTTCCGTGCACGCTTTCTGCGTCCGCACGATAAAATATTTCGGCGCTTTTATCAAGATAGAATGTGTATTTTGTACAGTTTCCTCGAAAACTCTATTTTTAAAGAGCATCCCGCGCATATCCGCGGCTACTTTTGCCAAGGTCGCGCTCTAAAGTATCATCTTTCCGTCGTTCCGTCGCGAAACATCGCAGCGCGAGATCAGCGTCAGACTTCCTGCCTCATCTTCTGCATTCCCTGTTTGATTATGCAATGGCATTCCTCGAACCAGTTATACCAAGGACGCATACCGCCCGGGTACGTGCGCTCCAGGTATCCTCCTAGATCGTTAGATCGTATCTGAGAAATCGACACCGTGAGTGAAAGGGTGCGACGATTACTAGCTCCTCAAGACATCAGTCTGAATAACTATTTGCCGTGTGTAACAAACTTTTCCATGCGGAAATAATATCCGAACCCACCGCGAAATTTAGACATAGGATTATATGCCGATGAAATTGATTTTCCTAAAAAGGAACTTGCGCGAAACTCACTGAACCGTGAGATCATCGAGTATAAATATTTACACATCGTTCGAAAGTTTCTCGAATAAAATCGAACGGGAAAAAATGAGAGAGAGAGAGAGAGAGAGAGAGAGAGAGAGAGAGAGAGAG
>NW_022639454.1:4277187-4346011 GCF_010583005.1 Odontomachus brunneus | reverse complement strand
AGAGAGAGAGAGAGAGAGAGAGAGAGAGAGAGAGAGAGAGAGAGAGAGCGCTGCTGCTCTTTCCCGTGCATCAATTTGCCGATTAATTCACTTCAGGTGGTGTAATTTCGAAAGTTCTCTCGCGATAATTATCGATATTAGTAAGACCTAGTGGCCACGCTAACAGCGTGTTCTTCTTCTTCAAGACGTGCAAGGGCTGCAATTGAAACGTTCGCGTTGCAACAGGCGAGATTTAAATCCCGGTTACGCGCATGAGTTCCAGATCATGTTTTCCGATATGTTTTCCAAACGCCCACGTACTTTGTGTTGCGACTTGCGGGCGATCGCTATTCTTCGTGCATCACGGAAGTCGAGATTGCCGCGATCGCGAAATAGACCTCGGCACGCCCTCTCCTTGTATCCCCGGCTGTCGTTGAGGCCCGAGTCGATTGATTCGAGACGGAGAGAGGGAAAGGGAGGAAGCGAAAGAGAACGGAAAAGGTGCCTGAGGCCACTTCTTGCCGAGCAAGAAAGTTTGCTGTTCGTGCCGCACGCGATAACTGGTAACACGTGAACCTCCGATAATCATTCCGTGATGCTGCGATACAGACGAGAAACGCTGCAGCGCGCCTCGACTCCGACCGCACCAGACATCGCGTCGTGAACAACTTCGAAATAGTCTCCCCATAATACTAATTGCGCCAATATTGTAGAGATGCATCGATAAACTCGCTTTTAATTATTAAGGGAGATATGGTGATTTAGACGCGAATATCGTTCACCATCATTCGCAGAAAACATTTTATTGTTAATTCTGATACAATTACCTGTGTAGATTAAATGTTGCTGTAAGTTTATATGTACTCTTCCTAAAAATCTCATCAAAAAAGGGCACTTGACAAAAAATCTCCAAAGGTCATTAAGTATTTTTGTGCTTTTGGTTCATTGTGTATCAAATTTTAATATTTGAAAATTAATTGCTTCTTTCAATTTTATATAATAAAATGAATAATATGAGGAAATACGGGAGGGAGGGATAAGTGCAAGAAAGTAGTAATAGTCAGGGTTAAATAATCGAGGAATTATTGGAAACAATGATCGTGACATGAGAATTTTTATTATTTAATGATTACGTTAATTTTCAATTACGCTATACCTCCGTTAATATAATATTGAGACAGTTAATAATGTCAAAGTTGTGCGAATATTACAACAAGGCAGTCTTAATTATAACGTCAAACGCGAAAGACGTCGCGAGATCAAAGCAAGATTAATTTGCGCCCGTGTAATTGTTGGAGGGAGTATTTGCACCTATATACTTGACATCTTCTTTGATGGCCATTATTATCTCAAGCCTTGACAGCTATGCGACTCATTTCGCGGTCTGTCCGTCCTTATGAAGCACGTTCCGCGCGCGGAATCCACCCGTCGGACGTTATAATATCTAAGAATATAAAGAATTCCACGCTGTATGACACTCGCAGCCCTTTCTCTCTTTTACGCGGAAATTCTTAGTATCTCCTAGCCGCTTCTTGAATTACTATACCGCGGACTCAACCGCGATAACGGTGCGGCATTCAAGAGCGATCGCGCGGATGAGTGGGAGCCAGGAGAGAGAGTAGAGACGGCAGCGGGTAAGGACGAGAAGCGCCTGGTATCCGACAATGGCGCAGCCCCTATCATTATTCTCCTTCCTGCCGCCGTAATCGACGTCTAATACCGGAAGTGCAATATTGATTGTCCGGAAACCGCCGAGGGACGAGCGTTATATGCCATATATGTATATATCGAGCAACAAGCGTTCGCACCTTTCGTGAGGAGACGCGTCGACACGAGAAACGCGCTCGTCAAAGAGACGAGGCTGTCGTCTCGACGGAAGTGGCAATACCGAGCACAAGAGGCGTCTCGATGATGGTCACGTTCGTTGATTATTGCTAATTGAGGTCGATTTCGTAGATCTTCGCTCCCCCGTGCTCGTTTGTCGTCCCTGGTCCTCAAACGCGTAAAATACCACGAAACATGAACGTTTAATCGAGCTGAAAAAGCATTACCGTTTCGTGGTATTTTACGCGTTCACGAGGATTGACGGACGACCGTCAATCGAGAACGCGAACGTTCTCGCTCTTCAGCTGCTCTCGGGAAACTAAATGAAGTACAGATGCTCGCGTGACACTTCAGAGATTATTTGAACCTCGTTTGCCTCAAGTAATCACGCGTCTAGTATCCTTCCTGGCAGCGCGGTGTGTAGTGTAAGCTTGAAAATTAATTTTTTCAATGAAAAGACCTGATTTCTCGTTATACTCACGACGGCATAGTCGCATTTAAGTATCACAAAATTCTACTTTTGTATCAAACGACTCACAGCTCAAGAATTTATTGTCATTGCAATGTTATTGCATTGTATATTATTTTTCATTGTGTATTTGAAGAGGTACTCAATCTCCCAAGATTAAATTTACCTATGAAAAAATTTCATTTTCAAATGTCTGATTCTGATACTAAAACAATTTCACGAGATAAATTTTGCGCATAAAGTGTATGACGTTTACATCGCGTGGTGTTGTTTTTCAACGCGACCCAGATACGTCGATAGGCCGAACGCATTTACAAAACATTTGCATTGATCTGCATGAATTTGTCGATTGAGTAATCCGTTGCGTTGCCGCTGCAGCCTACGGTCTGCCGGATCAGATCCTATCGTTTCTCGATCGATTACAGGCTAGAGTAAGACGCGCCGTCGGATCGTCGATAAATAGACGGGTGAATGTACGCAAAGGATCGATTGATCTTCAGATTAAGAGGACACGCAAACAGATCGAGGACATCGAGGGTAACAGTGGGTAGACAGATGAATGGGTGGGATGAATAGATGACTGGATGGGAACTGCGATCGACGACGGATGAAGAGCGGATCCGTCGAGTCGAACATTTTCGCGTCTCGACAAGAAGTTTCCGCTCGCTTAAGAGCTTCCCCAAACTTTTCAATAAGGCGTTACTTACTTTCCATACGTCTCGGGTGACGAAGTTCCTGCCACTATCGCTTCTCGGAGGAATTTAGAGATGCTCACGACGAGACATTCGCGCGCCTTGTCGATAATCATTTTTAATGCGCTTTAGAAGATTTCTCGGGGCCGATGGGGAACTCGCGAGTATCTACAAGTCGAAATTTATCCTACAGCCCTAATCAGATTGACAATCCCGATCAGTTATCAGTTATCTGGTTTACATAAAGTGATGGCCCCGATAACTCTGACAGCACACAATTCTGAAAGACGTCTAAAAACAATAGGACGTCTTTTGAACATTTTGAAAATATTTTTTATAAATTTGTGCTATTTGGGAAATCGGATAACATAGCGTGGCGCAACCAGGATTCTATTACATCGAGAGAAAAAATATTTAAAAGATAAAATATATTTATTCGGTGGTAAAAACTAAGTTTTTGTGTAAGAAAATATATACCTTCTTACTTGAAAGATATCTTAAATAAATATATTATTAGCAACCTACCGAATAAATATTTTATATTTCTTAGAAATTTTTTTCTTTCAGTGTAATAATAAAGATCATTAATAAATTAGGACCCAATAACATCGTTTTGTACAACCAGATTACTAATTAGGGGATCGACCTGATCAGAACTGTGGAATATGTTTCCAATTAGAAAGATCTCGGGGCCAAAAATAAGAGCCAAGACGGAGATAATGAAATTATCGATCGCTCTTTCGCGCGACGTTCAGACGCTTCATCAAATAATATAATTTGATACGCCATTTATCACATTACGTGTTCAGGGGTGGTAATGAGTCACGAGCAAGAATTTCGTTCATCAATCTCCACCTGATTTACACCTCGACGACCGGTCCCTCCCCGTCACACGCTGATAAAGCACGCGCTTTATCGCGAGGCTGTTGTTTGGCGCGAACACGGGGGACGTCTGTCGACGTAATAAATAAATATCTTCTTGTCCATCTTGCGTCCGTAACGAGCAGCTACGCCGTGTCTCTATGTGTTCTCTCCGGCGAGAGACAGCGCCGTTTGGCGCGTACCTCGAGCTGACACCGCCGCTAATTGCCGTCCGTATAATTACCATATCGGGGAGATAAATATGGAGCTCTTAGCTGCCGCTACCCACGAGACAGTACACCGACATTGCATCTGCGCCGTTTAAAGTCCCGCGCACGGAAAGATAGCGCGACTAAAATATGAGCTTTGAAAACGAGCTGCAACTATAAGCGAAATGTTCTAACGAAATGATCTGTTATGTACTGACGATGTACGGCCCGCTCGCGCACATTGCTCGTCAATTTCGTCGATTCCTCGCACCGCGTTGTCGTTGCCGTGTGTCCACTGCAGCCAGGTGAGCGGAACCGTCGGCAGTGACACATCGGTGAAGTGCGCCGGAGATCTTTCTCGTGAAAGAGATCAAAGCACTCGCGAGTCGCGTATGTACGCCGGTTTGTGCAATATGTCGGTAAATAAGAGACGGAAACCACTAATATTATCCCTTCTGTTAATATTGTCTCCGCAGCTGCGACTTTTGCGCTGCAGTCTGGTGAAAACGGACAGATCTCGTTGCACTTTGCCCGCTTAATGATCTCCGAGTATGAATGTAATACGTACGGTGCGCCGTCGCGCTGCTGAAACGTCGCTTGGTTTTCCCAAATTGCAATAACTGAGAGTGATTCAAAAGCTGCCTCGGTATTACTTGTGTGTCTGTGGGATTACATAACATTCGTCGACAACAATTTTTGCGGCTTTCACATTAAAAGACATTAAGACGTCGAATAATCGCCATTAATTATCGTAACGCGAGAATTATCATACTTGTGCTGATTTCAATTTTCTAATTGTTATGCGTTATAGAACGCACCAGTGATTTATTATACTTTTAATTTGTGCAATTAGTGAATGAATTTAAATACCGTCCGGTTTGGTCGGAGAGCCCAAAGCTTTATTTTAATTTCGAAACAAATCTCGAACATGTGGCGAATGTTCCCGAACCCGTGATAGAACATTTACGCTACAATAATCCGCATGGCGATATTAGGTTATTACACGCAGGCAGTTGCCCGCTTCCGGTATTAGGAGGTACAAGAGGGCAATATTCCGAAGAAAAAGCGATCATAATAAGAGCCCTCGCGTAGGCCGTAATAGCTGTTACGGAGGATCAAAAGATTAACAATGGCTACCTGACGTCTATTTAATAACCGACTTCGTTATCTCGGCTTTATAACTTCCATGCATGCCCCCCCGTGTGGAACTCTTTCACCGGCCGAGCGGGAGATACAATTACACAATGCGCGTCGTTTCTGAAAGTGCGCGCCGTTTTCCGTCTAAATGAGATACGGGGCCCGTCCTCTTTCTCGGGGAGGAGATTCATTATATCGCAAAAATACACTCGTATCTATCCACCGCGCCCCGACAATCTTCGTGCGTATCGAGAACAGGCAAGAAGCAAGGGAGAAAATCACGCGGCTAATCCCTTTCGTCTCGGCACGAGTTGTCGTCGTCCTCGTCGTCGTCGTTCGCATAATTGCCTCCTCGCATCGGAGGTCTCTCAGCCTCGCGATTAACTCACTCACGCACCGGTGCACCGGCAGCGTGCGATGCGCTCTGTGCGAGCGAATGTGTGGTGCACCCACGCGTGCAAGCGACCGCGTGAGCGGACCTAACAGTCCGCTAATTTTCCCGACCGCGATATTTAACGTTGTTTCCCTCGATCCCCCTAGCCAGGGAATGCCTCCGGCTCTCTCTCTCTCTCTCTCTTTCTCTCTCTTTCTGTCTCTGTTTCCACCAGGAAATGGCTAGGGTGGAAAATTATCGTGGCGCCGCCGTGTCGTGCCGACGTCGAAGCGAGACGTCGCGGTCTCCCGCGTGCGTTTACCGCCTTTCTCTCGTCTCCTTCCTCCCCCAACTTCGATCCTCCCAGCTCTCCTTTCCACACGCAGGGAATAGCGGGGCCGAAGTTGCAGCAGAGAGGGGAGAAAGAGAAAGCGGAACTGGGGGAGAGAGAGAGAGTCGCGGAGGACGACGTACGCCCGCACTGGCGACGCCTAATTAACAGCGCCGGAAATGAGGCGTAAGCACTGCGAAATTAGTATATCTTGAGATATCCATCCGTCCTCCGTTTCTCCTCCTTCTCCTCGCTGGAATGCACTCGCGTAGATTTCCCGTGCGTCGCGCCTCGGACATCTTCATCGAGAGGCGAAACGCGTCCCGGAAGATTAAACGACGTGGCATCTGCGAGATATCGTTGGGTGAGCCGCGCGAGAAGTATTTTTCCACGTAGCTTAATCGAATAAGGTACTCGTGAATCGTCGCATAATTCCTCTCATCATCCACAGTTGTCCGCCACGAACCGCGTTTGATTGCTCTCAGTGAGAATCTCAATGGATAATACCTCTTGTCAGCGTTTATATCTCTCGATATTAAACTTCTTCGTAATTACATCTTGAATTAAGCTCCTGTTGAAGCATTCGTTTATACTGCAAAACTGTCAACGTCGATATGTCTTATCTGTATCTTTATTGAGAGGAAGGATTAACTTGATTAAAGAAGAACGGAAGAAGTTATATACAGATAAACATATTTAATCTAATTTTATTTTGTAGAGAGAGAGAAAAAGAAAGAAAGAGACGCGCGCGTAATAACGCACTCGTATAATTATAAATTGTGTATTTCACATTTGCATTAATATTCATAACGCTATCTGAGGCTGTATCGCAATATCTTTTCGCGTAATTACAAACTCTATTATTTATACTGTTGTGTGCGCGCTAACAATTACGCATTTAATATACGTTAATAAATACGAAACGTAATAATATGTGACGTTGGTTATCGCGCGCGCGGATACTTTATTATTTGTGAGCTGCGAAACTACCTGACGCGCAAACACGACCGAATCCGCGAAAATTGTTCAGGTTTTTTACTTTTCACGAGACGCGCGCACTCGTTGCGGCACGCACCTGCGTCCGGATTAACTTCAGTAAAAATTTATATAACGGGTTGCGATACAGAGAGGCCGAACGTACAAAGGGAATATTTAAATGAAAATGTCTCTCCGCCCCAACTCATGTCACCTGGCTACAAAGCTCTCACTAATGTAACTACATTTTTATTCTCCGCGTGAATCGCGAATTATATAAAGTTACCCGCGTTAAAAAAATTTGTGCTAACAAGAGGGAACATTACAAAATTTGCACAATGTAGGAAAAGTGCCGCGTCGCGATACTCCCTTTCTCCCGTTCCCGTTACGGAGGATATGTTTAGGATGCAAAGAATACAGCATCCGCAATGTATGTTCTCTCAGTTTTTCCGATACGCGTTTCCAAGGCTTGTAATACATCATTCACACACAAACCAATCTGTACTTATTTGCCCATGTTATTTATTATTACGTCATTATTTTTTGTCCATTAGCGCGTTTTCAGCAAAAATTATCAATTATTAATTTGGACAGAGAATTACAGCGGGCTGTTTAATTATTCGCGTTATATCTTTGTTTGTCCCGTACTATGATTTCACGCAGTCGCGTTGCACGGAATATCGCGTCGCGGCTTTGCTTCCGGGGGAACGATTGAAAATTTCAGAAAAATCTCCGCGCTGCGCATTCAAATCGATATTCCTCAATATGGCGTCTCTCACGGTGCGATTTGTATTTCAACTAACCTTTTCTCTGTTATCCACTTTTTCACGACACGCTCGTTTACGATAGCCGACATTTGCTGCGTGTGTTCACGGTAACATTGTGATATCGATAGCATGCGATTTACGAGTAGCAGCCCCTCACGGTGCTAAGCCCCACGTTCATCTCCCAGCCACGAGTGTCGTTGTAGCGACGTTGAACTGGCCGGACAATGACAAAGCTTTACGATTTAGTCCGAGTTACGAGTGAACGCGCGGAATTCTCACGCAGCCGACGCGGTCTCGTTAATAGTTACGGGGCTTGATCGATGACGCCGATGACATATACGTGGCTCTATTGTGTTCTTACCGGCGTGACGCAAGCATCACGTTGTTACGAGGGAGATAATTGTTCCAGCTCACTGTTATTTCAGTATAGGCGAAACAGACAGCCACCAATCGGTGGCTTTGGCAAAAGTGTTTGTCTCGTCGCATGATCATCCTCATGGCGTCTTGTGTGACTTTTGCATCTGTAAATGTCGTTGGCTATGCGCCAAAAATGCAGGGACTCGCGTGCGATAATAAATTTATTCCGAACCCGATACGTGAGATTGATTCGAATAGATAATTATATCTCGGGACAACCGGCTCTGAAATGCATCGTTCATTTATTCTATGATCATCCTCCTGACGTGTGAATGCATCTAATTATAAGTACAACGTAATCCACGACGCGTTGTGTACACGCGTACGTTCGTTACAAGTCGCGCGTTATAATTCATGTATTCCAACCACGAGCGAGAAACAAGCTGGTTGCCGCGGGTGGCTCTCAGCTATTCATCCTCTATAATGGAGAAGAAAAGCAGGGAAAGAAGAGCGTATTCATACTTACTCATACTTACGCGCACTCGGCCGCGTTCTCCTCACGATCGCTGCATTCTCCGTTAACTGACCTAATTCTCTTTTTCAGGGATCTGAGACCAGTGAGCCTGGAGAAAGGCCAGGAGACTCTTAGACTACGAGTGTACGGCTGTTACGCCTGGGGTGGGCCTTTCTTAGTCGCCGGGCTGGCGGCCCTTCTCGACCATCTACCGCCTCAGCCTCAATACACATACCTCAGGCCCCGCTTTGGCGAGAAACAGTGCTGGTTCTACGGTAAGTCGAGTGCATCCCGCGCCGACGCGATCCCTCGTCATTTCCGCGCGAACTATCTCGCGGACGCGCAAACTCGCCCCATCCGTCCGTCCGTTCATTCGCCGTTGCCCTTTAACTTTCCCCACGTCAAACTGTTGCGGATTACTCGCCGTCAGATTTACATCTCACGCGCCACGACGGGCGCCGTGATATTTCGAGAAGCTGACGAAAAAGGCTATCGAGACACGGGAACGGCCGAGAGAGAAGCCGGGACAAGATGGGAATTGTTGTCAGCTAATCGATTCGCAAAGTAGCTTCGCTTCGTTTCTTAAAACAGCTCGTCCCTCCCTCGCTCGTGGAAACTTTGAGACGGGGAAAGCGTCCCTAATGAAAGGTGGGGATTTGAAATTTATAATTCGACAGATCGATCACCCGAGTCAGTGTAAGACGCGCTACTTTATCCTCAATGAGGAGAAGTGTCGTTCTTTTTTCGCTACACGGAAAAAGAGGTATGATGCACGTGACCTGAAATATTTAGTTGTGAGCAGCATACACTGAGAAAGAAACGTTTGGCATTTGTATAATTATGTAGAGAAATAATTACTATAAACTATGGCCAAGGAAACCATTTGTTGAAATTAAATTCTCATATAATGTCAGTGATAATAATCTCATACGCGTTATCTTATATAAAGTTGAAAAAAAATTATTTATACAATAATTTCTCGGTTTGGCCGAGATTCAAACCATTTTTGACTAATTTAGCACAGATTTGAAATATTTCGGTTGAAATCTCAGCTAAAGAAATTTAGAATGGTTTGTGTCTCAGCTGTGCCGATTTTGTTAAAATTTTTGACTAATACTACTACTATCACTTTATTGTGAAAAATATGGTTGGGGCCAAAGATAACTATAATTTGAGTTAGATCAACCATGTCTCTCTCTCAGTGTGGTTGTATCGCCTTAGTAATCTTTGTATGATGGTAACGTGCATGGTTGATATGACTCAGTTATTTCGGCACATCAACCGCATCAGCGTAGCTGTGCGTGATCTGGTTGTGGCAGCCAGAAATCAGTCGAGGTGACATTTACCATGGATACCCTCTGGTTGGAGCAATCAGACATTGTCACTGTAACTCAGCGATTGTACTGTGGTTGCGGCAACCACGTAATTAGTTGCTCTGTATTTTACTATTGATTGGAATCGGCTGGGGCGCAACCAGATTCGTGTGCGAGCCAGTCATACTGTTTTTTTTCCTATGTACTCTCATCTCGAGAAGCCCCATCGACATCGAGTGAGGTATTCGCGCTTTGATTCGACAAAGCGGCGCGAGGCATATCGACGTCGATGTGGCCGGCACAAAACTGGCGCGCGGCTCAATTAAATAGGAGCAATACGTTTATTATGACCGGCGCAATGATGCAATTGGGGCGAATTGTTCGTCGCAATAGCGGGCGCAATAGACGAGCTAGATCATAGCTTTAATTAAACTTGGCAACAGTGCGGCTATAATCCACAGACGGCTCGCTCGTCAATATTGTCTATGATAATGTATTACGATACCGAAACGCGCCATTCTTGCAACTCAAAACGAGCGACCGGCCCGATGGGAATTATTTACAGCCGCGACCGCGTAATTAATAACTGGCGATACATTCGTTTCCCTTCAGACCGGATTCGCCAGCACAACGGGGAGACCTTCACCATTCTCGTTACTAATAAATGATTCAACCGCTCGCGAGCCTAATAATCGATCATTCGCGCAACGATTAATACCAACGGCGGAATGCACGCACCAACCCGCGAAATTAATTTAGATTCTCGCTGTAATTGAAGCCGATGGTAATTATACGCGCGCGCACGAAGCACATAAGATCGCTTATCGACCAGTTTTTGTTCAGACCTGGATCGTCGGCCGCGATTAATAAGTATTCTGCGTTTCGTTTCGTTATATGTAACACACACCGATTGAAATCGGTTCGTATTAGTGAGAAGAAAAAAGGAAGAGAAAGAAGAACGCAAGATGAATCGAAAATTGCGAAGGGAGACCGCATTGGACGTGATCATTTCTTTCTTCGCGACTTTCAATCTTGATATCTCACGTTAATTATGTTATACCAATCGTCCCTTTTGAAAATTCCGTCAATTGTGCACATTGCACTCACTTGCGCACAGAAAAATATCATTCTCTATTGTTAAGAAAAGCTATATTACTCACAAGTAACCCTATCCAAAAGTTACACTCCGATTTCTTTATAATTGGGCACAAATGTAGAAGTAAAAATATTTATCATATTTGTAGAATATATTTGTATCATAAATGTAGAAGTAAAAAATACTTATCATATTTTTTTATTTTAGCGCACTTTGAATTTCACGGGCAGTTTATAGTTTTTTAATGTTCTCAGTCCTATCATCAACAAACTCAACAAAAATGCATAAGAAATAAAATTGTATACAAGATATAGACGTTTCTGGTTTGCTTATAAATATGAAGTCAAATGTATAAAATTATTTGTATAAATAATAAAATGTTTCAACAAAACATGTAAAAAATCGAAAAAAAATTATACAAATAATTTCTTGGTTTGGCCGAGATTCAAACCATTTTTGACTAATTTAGCACAGATTTGAAATATTTTGGTTGGAATCTCAGCTAAAGAAATTTCGCATGATTCATATCTCAACTATACCGATTTTGTTAAAAGTTTATAATTTCCAGATTTCGGCTTGGCAAAGATTCGAACCATTTTTGACTAATTTAGCACAGATTTTAAATATTTTGGTTGAAATCTCGGCTAAAGAAATTTAAGATGGATCGTGTCGCAGCTAAGCCGATTTTGTTAAGTTTAATTAAAATTGCCGGATTTCGATTTGGTTGAGATTCGAACCATTTTTGATTAATTTAGCACTGATTTAAAATATTTCCGTTGGAATTTCGGCTAAAGAAATTTCGAATGTTTCGTGTCTCAGCTAAGCCGATTTTGTTGAAATTATTTAACTATATTTTGTATTTAATTTTATTCCTTATGCATTTTTGTTGTACTTGTTGATAATAGAAGTGAGAACATTAAAAAGCTATAACTGCCTGCGTGAAATTCAAAGTGGGCCAAAATAAAAAAAACATGACTTAAATATTTTTTATATTTCTACATTTGTACCAAATTAGAAAGAAATCGGAGTGTACTTTTTGGAGGTTTACTTATCAGTTTACTTTCCTTCTTTTAAGTAATGGCTGTTCTCAACAAAGAATATTTTCTTGGCAAAAGTCTTGAGATCTACTCATCGCAAATTTGAAAAAAACTCATTATCATGTACTTAAAACAAGAGTGTATTCTCTTTACAAGAATATCACAAGGTTTCGTCGAAAAATTCTATGCAGTAAGTAAACTGAATCTTAATTTGATATTCTTCATTGAAATGCTAAAACTTACTAGGACTCGAAGTGTGTCTTGAATAAATTTGCTTGTGGTGGTAAATTTGCGGATACGTAAAAATATGTATTGAAACAAGTGACATTTACCTGAATGCAGTATGCATTTTTCTGTGCGAGGGAGTAAAGGCCGTCGCACACAAAATGACATAGCTGCACGTGCATAAAACCACCTCAAGTAATAAGCATCTAGGATAAAGTTGTCATATTGATCTAGGCGATCTTATGCTAAGCACATGCAGCTATGTTATTTTGTGAACGATGATTCAAAGACTTCATCATCTTCCACTATTATTTGATCACTCACGTGTCCGTGACTTAATCAGTGGTATGAGCTGTTTGTTTTATAATCGCTTGCAATCCGAGAACGATTAATAAGCGGACGGTATTGTTGTCAGTTTGATCTGTGATTTGGTTCCGGTCTGGCCGGAAGAGAGAGGGAGAGAGAAGAGGGAAAGAGCGTGCAACGTGTCGCACACGTGCGTATCGTGTTTCCCTTCTTTGTTTGGTGATCATACGCGTATATTCACTCACAGGCGGCCGAACTGCTCCATAGTAGTAAGATATCGATTCAACGAACGATAATGGTGCTTATTATCGAAAGTAATACCTTGCGAGCAGACCGTTATCCGGCAATCCCTCGTGATCCGATTATTCCGCCAATTAATAGAACTGGTCATCCGCGCACCGAGTGCCGATTAAATTGGTTTTGTTAATCGATCGGTCGTACGTCGAATTAATTGCTAATGAAGTGCCGTCGGCCGGCGTCGGCGCGGCGTCGGAAAATAAAATAAAATAACGCCGTTATTCGTTATTACGCACACGTTATATGCGCAGATGATAGATCGCCACCCGTAAACGCTTCGTTGATCGTCAGAATCCCTATTTTCCTCCTGTGCCTACCTGCCACACGGAGAGAAATCGCGCGAACGATAATCGAATCGATGGAGGACATTAAATTGGTACGTCACGTCGAGTAATCCTTCAGAAAAAATCGGCTGTTGTAAGCAACGAAAACTGCTAAGGTGTGCCAAAACAATAGCTGCAAAAAAATTGTCTTCTTCTTTTGTCTACTCCCAAAACGATACAATCTTATCTTCCACCAAGTCCTCTTCTATATATGGCCTCAAGAAGATTCTCTTAAAACCAAAAGGAAAACATTCTAAGCATAATGTTCTTAAAGTCGAAAAAATCTTGTACTTTTTTTAATAGGTTTTTTGTTCTTCATAGACATATTTTCTAGTAAGAGGACATGTTGCTTTAAGTAGACATATTCAAAATGAAAAAAAGTTAGAGCAATATCTAGTAGACTTTCGTTCACTTTATTACAAAAGAAATGCTCTTTCGATGAGAGGTTTCGCTTAGAATATGGTATTGCAAGGGAAGCAATACTTTGCAACCAGAGCTTCTCCTCTTTTATTTTTAACGTTGGAACATTTTCTTTTTGATTTTAGCAAATTCTTCTTGAGGCTATATATAAGAGGATCCTGCCGATGAGATTATATTTTCTTTTGCGCGCATTTGTGCAGGATATCCTGAAACTACCATAACCATCAATATTCACGGATGAACTAATTTCAAACACCGTTACTTCAGTATCGAAGCATCTCGGTGCTTTCTGAGCTGTAAGTGATACCAAATCTAAAAGCATTTACAAATCAAGCTTCGCGATCGCAAATGGCGAGCTCACGAACGCCATTTGATTCCAAATGGGCTTCGCTGCGAGTGAAGTCTCATCCGAAGATTATTTATTCAGTTGATGGAAAAATAGCACTCGATAATACCGCCGTTACAAACAAACTGGGCAGGAAGTGGACTCGGAAAATCAGCGGGATACATTAAGCACACATTTGCGCTCGCACACGTCGGTACACAAACCAGGCATTTATAGTCGCGTCGTGCTTGTCGTCGTCGTCGTCGTCGTCGTCGGTGTAGTCGAGTGACAGCCACTCAACTCGCGCGGGAGGATTACACGTTCACCGAGACGTCACGTGTAAACCGAGCGCGCGCACGACTACGGATTTCCCCGAGTCCACGTGTGCACATAATTACCCGCGCATACAAATAATCGTTGGTCGCAATAAGGGACAACAACAACGACGGCAGCAGCGGCCGCCGCTGTTGCCGTTGCGTCTGCTTCCGCGTGGCGGGGATACTTCCGTAAGAGGATTACGCGCCGGCCGAAATATTGTATTTAAGTATGACGTAGGGTGGCTGAATAAGAAGATCGATACCCTCCCAAAGCGCCTTTAATGCCTCGGATCCCCAATAATAACCGGTGGTGGCGGGCTCGCCCACTGCGAATCTCCCTGCGAAACGCGGCGTTCTCGTCGCGCGCGCGAGGGAGAGAGAGAAGCGTCGAACAGAGATAATAAGGTTCGACCGTCGTATCGACGGAACTTTATTCTCGAGTCCCGACTACACGGTATTATAGCGGGCTATTTAACGACCCGCTCTCGGCCGTAATCCACATCCACCGCGTCCGACCGACCGACCGACCGACCGACCGCCCGCCGTAATCCGGCGCGCACACTAAAATCCGCGTCCTAAAATCCGCATGGATGCGCGCCGCAAACACGCTCCCGTGTATATTAATTTCGCTCGTCGATCCGTCCGTCCGTCCGTCTGTCTGGCCGCCCGTCGTCGGCTCCCCGCGACCACGTGCACCGCTGATTAATACTTACCTTTTACATGCTGGCGTCCGCGGATCCATCCTGTCGTGGCCAGAGATTGCAATTACAAACAAACCGTCCGCCCTCCCTCCCCCCTAGCCTCCTCGCTCCGTCGCGTTACGTCAGACTGAAAGCACGTGCTGTACAGAGCGGCGATTTTTCCCTCGTTAAAAAAAGAGAGAGAGCGGGAAAAAACAACATCAAAGAGAAGCGGGACGGGGATAATAATTATCGGCGCCTGCTGATCGCGGTGCATTTCGCAGTCGGAGTAACCGCGAGCTACGAAACAGTCGTAATGCCAATACAAAGTGATGGTCTGGCACGCAACGCAAATGGAAACAACGAATATGTGTATTTTTTCGATCGGGGATCTATATCGGCGCTTACATTGCCTGATTGAAATTATGGGAGTGTTCTGGTCTGAAACATCGCAACAAAAGCTGATTGGAATTTTTTACATGAAAACAATGGAACGTCAAACTTCGTGTATTCTTTTAATCTTATTTTAACAATATATTTCTATTGTCCAAGTGACAAAGCTTTTCTTTTGTATGTTATATCCTAGTATCACTAGGAGTTCATAAAAAGAAATCAAAAGTACCTTCTTTTGCAACCTTTCAAACCATAATACCGATATACTCCCTTAACACGCACCCCTCGCCGTCACGGACGACCTCCTATCCCCGAACTTTCGATTCGCGCGCTCTCAGAGACGCGAATGAAATTGCGATTCGCTGACGCCGCATACGTTATACACTGTTTTCTGCTCGAGAACAGTAACCGATTAATTGGCTACTGTCCTTTAAAAGAAAAAAAGAAAAAGGAGAAAGAGCAGATCGATACTTTCTTGCGTCGGTTAACGTTGCAACGATCGATCACCGATCGAGTCGAGCGAGATTAAATCGACAAACGATCGCCGAGCACGACTCGCGCGACGCGCTGCTCGTCTCGCGATAAACGGGACGCTTTCATCGGAATGGCCACTCGCGTTAATTCATTCTCCCATCTACTTCTTTCGCCCGTGCACGATCCAGCCGGCTTCTACGGCAGAGGACACCTGAGACCGCACGCGCGGAAGGTACTACCTGGCAGACAGAGTTGTCCGCGTGACGTTAAATCGGGATAACGGCCCCTCGTGGGAAGCTACCGGGACTATCGCGAGTTGTTTTCCCCGACAGAGTGCTCCTGCAGGAGACAAGGGGGTTGCCGAGCGAGCAACAATCCCCTTCCCCGCATCCCCTGCTCCGTGGCAGAGCCACGTTATACAGCCCGTAACGGCATAGGCCGAGACGATGGGGTAGAGAGATAAAGCTGGCGCCAGCCAGTCCAACCCCGCCGTGCGAAACGGGCGAAAGTCTCGTTCTCCGAGCACGCTGGCCCGGCGCTAATAAGTATGCGTGTACGCGCGCGCTCAAGTGAGCCCCAAGACTATCCCCCGTTTAGTCGTCGTCGTCGTGCTTACGACCCTCGCTTTCGAGACTTGTATTTAGCGTTCGTCGTCCGGCCGAACGGTAATAGCGGCTTCGCGGCGTAATCGATAACATTATCGGCGAGGACGCGCCGCGCGATTCCATCGTCAGCGCGTCATTAGCGCATAATGCTAGATTCCGCGGCTAATTCGGACTGAGTCCTCTGGATTTCACCCCAACGTTCGGGCAAGGATAATTGCGACTGAGAACGAACGGCACGAACGGTTGAACTGAGCTTCAGAAAGCGCAGATGGATCACGAAATCTTACATCTGGTCTTTTTATTTGCGATTTTTATTAAACCTTCGCGCGGAATTTCAATTTAGAGATTGGTCGTAAAGATACACGTAACGCCGAAAATTAGGACGTCGCGACGGACGTGACGTGGATAATCGCGAGATCTTCCTCGAGGGAAAGTCAACCTCAAATTAGGCGAGCGGTCCGATGTTAAACGTTCATGATGAATGAGACATTGTATATCGCGGTGCATGCCACTCCCGATTAGCGCGTAAAGTAACTTCGCGCCGTGTGGGAACGGCAGTTGTCTCGTCGCTGTCTTCAGTCCTGCTATACCTCCAAAATTCATCATGAATAAATCTTTCGGCGTTGTTTGAGCGAAGTGTATCTGAATATTGAAGTTACGCGCAATAATCCCGTTCTTCATGGGCGGAAATTTAAGTGGATTAGGTAGGGTCGGGCGTGAGTAGCGTGAAATATTACGAGGGAGTCGCGTGTTATTCTCAGGCGTTACGCATCGCTGATTTGTGGCAGTGAAATCACTCGCACGAAATTAGAATAAATAGCGGGACCATCGCCAGTATATTACGACTGTTCTTAACCATTATCAGTGTGATGTATAACTGCGTCGCGCGTGAACACACCAGGTTATATTCCGATAACCCGATGCCAGCCAGACCGAGCTCGCAATGTGACTCCCATGGAACTCGCTTGCCTCCTCACCTGCCTATACTCGCGCGCGCGAGAAAACAGTCTTGGAAGATTTATATTCAAAAAGACTTTGCTTTTCACGATGTATTGACGACAGTAGCGCGGTAGATCTCGTTTCTGTAAGAAATACAACTTCAAACTTTGATAATGGAAATGAGTCTTCGGCAAAAATATCCTGCTCTTGTGATGTTTGACGATAACAGCGCGATATAGAGCTCGCTTTTGTAACAAATTTAACTTTAATTTAATTAATAATGGACATGAATTTTCATCGAAAAGACTTTGCACCTACAATGTTCTAACAACAGCAGCACAATACAGATCTCGCTTTTGTAACAAACTTCAGGCTTTGATAACGGAAATGGTATAACGCGTATGTAATGTTCGACATTAAATTACGCTGCGAATAACACACATCGCGAGAGAGCGAGAGAGAGAGAAAGAGCGGACTATAAACAAATATCGCTACATCACTCAGGACGCTCCGCTATTCGAATTACATTATCGCGCTTGTATTCGTGGCGGGTCGATCGATCGAGTGCACACGTCTCTCATAGTGCTTTTTAACGTGATTATTGAAACGGGGCTGGGAGTCCTGGAATGAGAATGCGGAAGAGGGTCGATCGCGCGCGTATATAGTAGCGATTAGGACGATAATCGGAATGGTAATGAAATGCCGAGGGAATTATCGAATGCTAAAGAGCCGGACGAGTGCAGCGGCGAGCCACCCCCATGTACAACCCTCGACCCCGAAATCGCTTCGAATCCTTCTTTATTTATCGCGCAATTTCGTTTATTACCCGGCTCAAACGGACGCGATGAATTGGAAATTCGAGCGGCAAGAATGCGCTTTATTGCGTTTTGCAAATTGCACGTATATATGCTCCTTCGCTCCCTCTCTGCTTTTCGAAAAAGGGGGATAACCAGACGTAACTTTTTACGCTCGTAAATTATACGGCTCCTCAACCTGGCGACCCGGGCTGTACCCGACTTGAAATTCATCCCATCCTCTGATCAGATCAATCCCAACCACTTACCTGGTTTGTATAAAATGATGTTATCAGATCCTAATAAATCATATGCAGTCTGACAATTAGAACCTTATCAATAATAAGGGTAAGTCTGATTAGGGAGGGAGAGAGAGAGAGAGGGAGAGAGAGAGAGAGGGAGAGAGAGAGAGAGAGAGAGTCAATTTCTAATTAAATTGATTCATAAATCATTCATAAATTTTTTTATAATTAAAGCTGAATTTAGTTTATTTCAATCGTAATTTCTGACAATTGGATTAATTAATTTCTGACAGAAATTTTGAATGTATTAAACTAATCAAATTTATTTTGCAAAAATATTAAAGGATTTGAAATATTGAAGGATTTTTAATAATTAGGACCCGATAACACGTTACCTTACAAATCAGATAACTGATCGAGATCAACCTGACCACGAGATAAATTTCTGGTCAGGCTGAGGAGCAGTCGAACGCTTAACGGAATGCCGTTACGATAAATTCACGCTCGACGAAAGAAAAGCGTGCGAAAGGGATGAGCGAGGCGACGCAAAGCCGCCGCTCTGCGCTCCTCGATTGATCGCGCGCGCGCGCAACGCTCTCGACGACGAGCTAATCGGATTTGACGGTGGAGCCGTAAAGTACCGAACGGCACGCGTGGGCATAATTCATTTATGTTTGTTATGGGTCGCCATGGAGTGAGGATATAACTCGGCCGAAACGGCTATTGTTGGCGACCTGCCAAACCCAGCAAATATAGACTGCGATCTCGCCCCGCGGCCGCGATCCGAAAGCCCCGCGGTTTATCCCCTTTTTTGCCGACAGCGTCTTTATCTCCGCTTTTATGGTGCACCGTCGTGTATTCTTATGCCGCGTGACAGTCTTGAACGAGACGGCGCGCGCGAGCTGGAAATACATCTCGACTGGTTTTACGCCTCGCGATCGTGGACGAGAGACGAACGAGCGCGAGATGCAGCCCGACTGCCGGAATAAATCTTTTATTGGCTGTTAAAAGTTTCGAGGAAGAAACGACGGTCGCCAGTCGCTCGGAAGTGAGCGTATTTGTAATGAAAAGTAACGCGCCCTCCCCAAGCGATTGTATCCAGTGTCCAGAGTAAAATATTTGCGCGCGAATTCCCGTCGCTCGTCGATATTCAAGCGACTAAAGTGGATATTTCCAATTTGAATTCGATTTAAATTTTTATACTCACGTACACGTCCTTAATTCCGCGAATTTTTTTGTGATCTCGTCATTCAAAATTTCAATTCTGTGTTGAGTCTGTAAATATCGCCGAATTTGCATAACAGTAAAAAATCTTCCTGAGTCGAAATTTTTAATTTACATTGACCTTGCAAATATATATATATATATATATATATATATATATTTTTTTTTTTTTTATTTGAACTTGAAGAAGTCAATGAAGAATCTCGTAATACGAAAACGTATAAGCTGTTGGCCTACCTTGGTGCCGCAGATGTTTGTTTACTACCGTTTCCTCCATGCGCTGAGAAAAATACTTAAGATTTTATTTGCGGAATATAAAGTTCTGCGAAATAAAGTTTGTTTCTGTGAATAAACTTTATATCCCGCAAATAAACTTTCGAATATTTTTTCCTAAGTGTGTTAGAGAGAATTTCAAAGAAGCACTCGTTCAAAAGTTTCTTAACTATACAGTTGTCGAATCTTTAAAAGAATATTATATCCAAAATGGTCTTTTCTTATATTTTGCATGAGCCCAAAAACCTAATTAAACAAAGAAAATATTTAAATTCTCAACATAAAAGATATAAAATAATTTTTTATATTGGGGTCTCTCAAGATTCTATGCATCGAGTCGTGTTTGAAAAGTAGCGCAATGACTATATACTGTAAAAACTGATGTGTTTAATTTAACATTTCATGTGTCCCAAATCATCCACTCTTATTTACGTGTAAATTTAACACAAAACAAATGTGGTAAAAAATAACACGCATAACATGTAAAAAATTAACATAAGAATTTAACACTTGAATACCGTCAGGAATTACAGTTTGTGTTAAATTGACATATGTATAATGTTAGCTAAAATAAAACATTACTTTAACATTTACAGAGAAGTATTAATCTATGGTTTTGATATGAAATGAAAATGTTAAATTGACATAATCTATGTCTGACATATTAAATATGTCAATTTAACACAACATGTGATCCCGGTATTTAAGTGTTAAATTTTTGTTAAATTTTTTTTATATTATGCGTGTTACTTTTTAACACATATGTTTTGTGTTAAATTTACACATAAATGAGAGTGGATGATTTGGGACACATGAAATGTGTTAAATTTAACAGTGTAACAGTAACAGTTTTCAGTTTTTACAGTGTAAGGTTAATATTGCAATGAGAACAAAAATATCAGGTACTTGTAACTGTAATCACATAGAGAAATATTTATTTTAAATTATGGTCAAAAGAAACCTTTTTCTTATTAAATTCTACTATGATATTAGTGATATATGTAATAACTTATGCTTGTTACCACTAATTTTAGTTAGATCAACCATTTCTTCTCGTTCAGTACAGATTATCGCAATTATTTAGTACGCCCCATTGATATTACACGGAGTAACTGTTTTCCCTGTGTACAGTTTGCAAATTACAACTGCAGTTTCCGTCGACCACGAGAGAGCTATTGCTGCTGACATTGCAACTGCCTGAACGCGTTTTGAAATCACATCCGCGCGTTTAGTCACAGTGTAATTATCGTAGTTGTAACGCTTATTTTCCAAAATCGTCAGGTTACGCGGGCGTTTTGAAATACAAGCTGCGTTACAAAGTGACATGCACGAGTCAACTTTTAATAAAAGTGCCAGTTCCTGTATTATTCTTTCTCGGTATCACTGCGGATCCGTGCTAGGTCCGGCATGCCTGATGGAAAAACTTTTCCCGATGTCAGACGGCGCGCATAGCGAGACGTCCCCGATCCCGTTGCGGGACTGGCCACGAAAAAGTTGGCGAATTTCGGTGTAGCGCGCGGCGGAAGGGAAAGGGGGGTTACGTACGAACATTGAATTTTGAGACGCGCTTGATGAGCAGTCGGTAAGAGAAAGAAACCGGCAGAGGAGAGGAGAGCTCTCGCGAGAAGAGCAGCCGGGAATACAAGTTCGCCTCGCCGTATTCGTTTAATATTCTGTGCTTTCTTGGCGGACACCGGGATGCAAGTTAGCTCGGTTATCTGAACAGGACCCGTTACACGATGTTCCGAAAGTTTCGTGACGAGCCGCCAAAGTTTGACGTTGAGCTCCGAGTGGAAGGCACGCTTCTCCGTCTACGACTGCTAAAAACCGCGATTATTCCGCCAACGGGAACCTTTCGTTATTCGACACGCGCCAGCCACGAGAATAGCGTCGCGTAACAATTAACAGAAAGTGGATTATTCGTGAGAGAAGCGTAGCGCGAATCTGGTAACTCAGGGATCAAATAAATTTGAATGAATTTGGAGGGCACAGCTGTCTGGATATAACTTCTCGGGTTATAAAGATTCTGTTGAAATTTGTCACTCATCAACTGCGATATCTCAAATGAATCAGTGCTCACAAATAAAGAAGCGCGGTCGATTCTTCAAAAATATCTTTTCCAATACTATTTGTTAAAAAGTTCTTTAAAAATATCTTCTTCATCATCTCGATATTATTATTATTATCTATTGCAATATAATGTTAAAATAAATTCTACACGAAGGAAGAATTTCTTAGCAGACATTATCGAATTTTATAACCGAGGAATAAGATTGGATACATTCTTCTTAAATTTATTATCCTTTTACTTTTCACATGTGCCGCTTATATTTTAAGAACTGAAATGTGCTATTAAAAAATCCATCATATTTCCAGTGATATTTGCTATTTTTTTCAGCAAGATAGACCTCACTGACAGTCAATTGCTGCGCTGTTAAAAACAGTGAAAAGAATTTATATTAAAAAGAAAAAAGAAAATACTATTTTTTCTCTCTCCGTATATGCCTTGAATTTATAAACATTGAAATAAATTCATCTCGTGATGTATCAAAAGCTGTGGTTTTGATCGAGCAGAATGTATTTCGGTGCCTCTGGACGAGCGATTCCGCGAGTATTACGAAACCGATCTAATTTCGCAAGCACGCCGATAGCAGCTCGTGACAAACCCGTGTTCTCGAATTTCCTAGCCGATGGTAACGTTACGACATTACAAAAATATTAATGATCCCGTGTCGTGTGTTTATACGGCCGTGTTAGACAGAGCTCTCGCGCTAGCGGAATTTTTCGGGTCGTTGCTCCGACGTTTTATTTCAGTCGGGAATCTATCGCGCGCGCGGCGATACAATTTTCGCTTCGAAAAACCGCGTATCCTCACGGTGATCGATTGACCAAGGGACAGGCGAGTACCATCGTGTTCGTCGTGCAGCAACTACCGGTATCCCGTCGCTCTCGAGAAGCTCTCGAAAAATCTCTGGGTCAGTAGCAATTTAATATCCGCGCCGCGAGAAAGAGGGAGAGAAAGAAGGGAGAGAGAGAATAGCCGCCGCCGCTGCCGCGAAGTTCATGTCGCCACGAGGATTTTATTTATGGGTTTGTTTGCGGACGCGGGTGCCCCAGCACCGATAAGTGGCTACGGAATCCTCATGGAAGTCTGTTTCTGGCAGATTGCATCCGTAGTTATGGGGCCGGGACCGGCCGCGCGCGCGGAGGGCGAATCGCCCCGATAAAAGCAAGTCGACCGTGTCGAGTCGACCGGGATTTCTATCGTCAAATTACCGTGAAGCGCCGGCGATCGAACCGACGAGGCAAAACTTGCATGCGAGGCTCACTCTCGCCGCCTCTTCGCTCAAAGCTCGCGCGCGGTCCCGTAAATAATGATCGAACTTCCCCTAACGATCTCTCCTCCTCACGTTACGATTACGCGTCTGCCGGGCGTTTGATTAACGATCGTAAAGTTTTGTCCGCGCGCGCGCGCGTTAATATCTATGCACACGGAGCTATAATTTTCTAAGCGCGGTAGAGCGCGGCGATTGCGTCGCGTTAATATCGCACGTCACGTTTACCTCGCCGTGTTCTCTCTCTTTCTCTCTCTCTCGTGCACGTCGCGATCGAAGTTCACGGTATTCCTTGTCTCGCGCGCCGAAAGGCGACCATAAACGACGTTTGCGTACGTAAGGCAAATATGAGCTCGCACGCTCGCGTATTTCGCGAGTATCTGTGTTTAACGAACAGCGTTAAACCTCCGCCGGATATACCTGTCTTGAACTTGAAACCCGAGAGCGTACGCGCGCGTACCAGCGCGTGCATATCTCAGGAATTCAGGGAATCGCGCAGCCTTGCACCGGGCGTGGAACCGGGAAACCGATCCGCGATTGGATAAGTGCACGCCCCGCGTGATTTACCATAATTTCTGCTAAACACATACCGGCCCTTCCTAGAGCGGGCGCAATTTCGACGGAATCGCAGTAGTCGCGTGATCGCTGGAATTCCCTCGTTATAACCCCCTCGCGCGCGTAAACTTTGCCATGCCCGATCGTACGCGTCCGTCGCCTGTCTTCGTCTTCGGAAAGGTGGGACCTCGCACCTTCATCGCGGAGCCGCTCACCTAGATGCTAGTACGCGAATGATCACGTACGTAGAGTCTGTTGCGAAACGGTTGGATACGTTTTTCTATCCAGTGGAGTTAGAGGCGCTCCAATTTGTGACAATTGCGAGCCACCGTTCACAGATTTGCGGTCTGTGGTTACGATAGCAACCGAAATGACAATGCGTGATTTAAATAAATATTAATCCTGAAGGAAAATAAACAATGCGCCTTTGGCAAACTTCGATGTAACGAAGAAAGTGAAAAAATTCGATCGCACGAATTTCCATGTACAGGAATATTCATGTTCCTTGACATAATGTCCTTTGACATTATTGTCATTTTACTTTTCCTTTTATGGCATTTTAATGGCATTTTAATCGCATTTTATGCCCGTCAGAAACATACAGCTGATGCTTCGCAGTACAAATCCAAAGCAGTATATTAATGAAAGGAACAACAAAATTGATCAATTAGTGCGTACGATGTGGTGGAACGAGTTCTGTAAAGCAGTCGGAAAAGTAATGTCCTGGCCTTGTCTCCTGACCTCTTATCGAATCCTGATCATCTTGTTAATATAGACGTGCGGTAAGATTATACGTGAAGTAGAATCGCTCGTTCCTCACGATGTTACTCTCTCTCTCTCTCTCTCTCTTTCTCTTTCTCTCTCTGTCATTCGATTTTCACTGTCGCCAGTAAATAGTTAACAAGCACAAGACTTCTCAGGTCTCTTTCGGATTGCCTGGAAAGCTCATCCCGTCGCATTGCACGTACTTGCTCGCCGATTTTCTCTCTCATTAACGTCTCGTAATAATTACCGCAGCAGTTTACAAAACGGTACATGACTTTCCTGTTGCATTTAACGAGTTCTACCTGTTCCACGAGCGGTCGGACACCTAAATGCATACACGCGCCCTGCATATAACGCGGAGAGGAGGAAGGGTATATAAACAACGAGCGGAGTGCGGAGACAAATGCGCAACGGTAGCAGCAACAAAGTATCGGCTATCGAATATTATTGGATAACGAAAACAAAGTACGTCTCGCCCCATTGGTTATCGCTCGATCGCTCGATTCCCTTTTCGTATGGCGCCATAAATAATTAAAAATAAATGAGGGGCGCGACGCGCCGCGCATTCGTGCGCCGTTCAAAAGCCCGGCTTTTCTGGCCCAACGCACACCATTTCGCACACTTTTATTTTCTTTTTGTCGTAACGCGCGCGCGATATGAACAAGAAAATAAACTGTCCGTGTCGGCAAGTCGACACCGAGCGATTTATTTGTTTTTCATAAATCGTCGATCTATTTCTGCTTGCGTACTTTACAAAACTAAGAATACCTGTCGCCCTTCGGAACCTTGCCTTCGCTTTCGCGTGTTGCAGTCGCGATCATCCGAAAGACATCGACTGATTGTATCGTCCCGCTTTGTGTATTTCGACCTGAAATTAAATAATCGATCGAACGCAACGAACGCGCTCGCATGCGACTCGGTACAAATGTCCTCGCTATCAGCATGGTATTTCGTAAATTGCATATGATAAAACGTAAAACGCCACAGAGTTTCATATATAATGGCCTGAAATTGAATAATAACTATTATGTTCCTGCTACAAGGCCAGTTTTATTAATGCGGAATTCCATAATATTTTGCGCCGCGCGCGCTGAGTAATCGTTGTTTCTCTGACGTTTCGAGAGCACTCATAAGACCATTTCATGCACGGAAAAGAGGTTTGGTTGAATTAACCAAGTATCTGATCGAATATGAAAGATCTAAAAATTCGAATTCTGTTTAAGTCAACCAAAAATCTTGTTACCTTAAACAGAATTCGGGTTACTTCAATCGGAATTTCTGGATCGTTCATATTCGACCAGATATTTGGTTAATTCAACCAAATATTTTTTTCCGTATGTGATTCAAAACACTGGATTTTCCGACAAGAGCGACCAGAAATTTAGACATCTGCTGCGTCAGTACAGGCTGCGACGAAATATTAATCAGACATCGCGACAACAGTAAAAGATGAGCTGCGTCGCTTCAAGATGATAAAAAACGAATGGCTGTTTCTCAAGTGATGCCACGAATTAAGCATCCCGAAGATAAATCTGGTGATCCACACATTCAGCCGACCGCGTCTCGTTTATTATTGAATCTGAGTTTAAAATCGAAACAGTCACGATCCAGATATCCGCTTAAATCCGGAGTATTGACCTGGTCTGAGGTCATTTCGCGGACAAAACAGGGAGAGAGAGAGAGAGAGAGGGGAAGAGGATTGCTGTACGATTAATCCAGGTGCAAGGACCGTTTCGTGTCGATCGGTCATTAGCGAATCCAAAATAGCAGCCTGTATCTCTATCTGCTTCTCGTGCGCGCTCGTGCGAACATTAATTTTAGAACGTATTATGCGCCCTAAATCGCTTAGACAATAACAGCTGCTATTATCGACATTTGCAAATAGGGATTTTAAGTTTGCAAAATAACACGATGGAAATAGAGCGCGTTGCTTTTGCGAGGCAAACTGTGGAAGATACATTAATGCCCATCGTCGAGCATTTATGCAAGGAGAAGATTCTATTAGCAAGACTGATTACAGAATTTTGTAACCAAAAAATCAACGTTCTGCAGTAATTCATTATCCTTTCATTATTATTTTTCACTGAGAGAAAAAATATCTAAGGAATATTAAACTCTTATTCGGTGAGTATTGATTAGATATTTACTTGCACTGATATAAAATATTTCTCAAATAGGAATTTCTTAAAAGCTTAGCTGTTAAAAGCAATTGTCTATTTTATTTAAACATAAAATAATTTAAATTTAAGTAAAAATATTAGTATGCGCTCGCGCGTCGAATGAATATTTGGTATTTTCTCTCTCTTTCAGTGTGTGTGCTATTTATATCTTACAAACTAAAATATGTTATTACAAAATTGGTTATGTTTCTAACGAAAATCATTGTGTTTCTTAGCGAGATAGACCTTATTCACAGTCTGTTCCTGCATCACTAGAAACGTGATATAAGGTCAAGAAGAATTTATACGAAGAGAAGCTATAATATTCTCTATACGTTATTGCATTACTATTACGCGTTACGTTACGCGTATACGTGAATGAAATCACGTGTCGCATAAAATGTGTCGTAAAACGGTCTGCGATCGAACCTCGAAGAGGAGATTAGAAGATCTAAAGATTCGATTTATTCGTTCTGTTTGTAGGTGATATGGAAATTTTGGCGTACTTCTTCGGACCGGTCGGAGTACTTCTGGCCATAAATCTTCTCTTTTTCGCCGTGACTGCCCGCGAATTAACATGCGGTCTCTGGAAGGGCGAATTTGTGAAGAGCACTACCGAGAGGTAAGTAAACATCCCTTCATCTCTTCGCTTCTTGTCGTTCATAAGAAGGAACGAGCGCGCACCGTATTTCACGCGGTCACATTCGCGATTAAACTCGGACTGTTTTCGTGAAAATAATCCGGTGTGTCCCGCGCGTTGCGAATGAATATGTTTGCCCGTTCGCGTGCGCCGTTCGCGGATGGTGAATTTCATCAGGAACTGCACGAAGCGACGACGATCTCGTTCTCCCTTTGCGTCGCAAAAGGCGCTTCTGCACGCTAACCAAAAGTCCCTCTCCACGGCAAAACGCATCGTACTCTTTCTCACGACTGCACACGGAGCGGTAATAAATTCAATTTGCGCCAGTTTACCTCCCGCCAAGCGGAATCGCGATGCGGACGCTACGAAATCTATTTAAATCGAACGTTATACGTGTAAAAACCAATTACATCGCATACTTTTATTGCATCACGAAACGTCGCGACACTTGCATCGCTTACAAGTAACCCGCGATACCAACTTCCACATATACAACTAAGAAAAAAAATATTTAAAGAATAAAAATTCGGGAGATATCAATGGCATATTTGCTCTCACACTGATATACATATTTTTTTTCAATGAGAAAATATTTTTTCAAGTGAGAAAATTTACATTTTCCTCAAATTCCTTGCATGAAAGAATATTGTATTCTATTTAAATGGAAAGATTTGGAGCAAATATGGCATTGGTATCTACCGAATGAAGTTTCTAGATATCTACACTTTTTAGATATCTTTCCTCTTAGTGCATGAAACGATTTAGTGCCGGTTCTTGATTGATAGTTTAAACTTAGATTTCAACTTAAACTCTGTTTAAACAAAACAAACACATTGTTAGAATAGAGTTTAAACTTGAATCCAAGTTTAAACTGCTATTGAAAAAGCGGCCCTTAGTCGGTCAAAAAAAAAAACGAGAGAAAACGCAATGAGATCGATCAAAGCGAGAATCGTGAAGGAAGACGCGTACAGAGCCCGCCGGGCGTCGCAGAGGCGCGCGAGTTTAATTGTATCTTCGTGTACCCGCGAAACATGTGCGAGCAGAGGTACTCTCACGGCCCAGTCGATTCACCGATTAACAAAGGCTCGTCCTGCAGTCTGGTCAGGTTAGCCGAGGCGGCACTAACGAGAGGCCGGCCGTTGATGGTTCCCCTAAATTCAGCCGAACGACGGCCACGGTCCCGAGGCTCGCCACCAGCAACGGCAGCCTTGCACCGACCGGGCGAATATGGCTTTCGCGGTGGGCATTCCACGATGAAAAATAACGTTTATTCGTCGGCGCACACGGCCAGCCGACGCGACGGATCGAGGGATCCGTAAACATATCGCGCGTCCGCATCTCGCAGGACATCGGCCGCGGCGCCACCTTTGTCTTGCGCAAATATTTACGCCTGCTCCGTGAAATTTAGCGGATACTCCTCGCGCTCGCGATTTCCAGAAGGCAGCTTGTGAAGAGAGTGAAAAAGTAGTCGACGCGGCCTTGCCGCCGAGGCTCGTGAATTTCAGTATCTGCTTATCTTCACGTGGAGAAACCCGGCCGACTCGCATCTCACCGGGATGTACGATTAATCGACTCGACTGGACGGTCAATTGCGCCAACTGTCAAAAGATCGAACGTACGATCCTTAGACACGCGCGTGCGAATAAAGTCGAGCTTTGTTGTCGCATAAAAATAACTGTCTTCAGTAAAGTCGAATTATTTGAATCCAACGTGGCCAGCTTGAAGTGATCGATCGAATAAAGCACGTCGCAAAATATTCTTCCCGATTAATCCTTAAACGACAAGGTAGGACCAACGATGATTTCCTTCGATACATACTTTTTAATGCAATTCACTGAAACTTTATGATAGATTTGCCCCAGTCAGGTACAACACTGAAAAAACATTTTTACATAATAAAAAGTTTGTTCCTGTTGAATTGCTGTTTATTTATCCTAATGCAAATTTTTTAATGCGCGGAGCAAAAGAAATGAACTGAAAAGATATTGGAGCCGTACATGACCCGAATCGTTATTATATTTCCTCCATAATTTCACCTTGTCGTTTAAGGGTTAAGCTCAGCGCGAGTCGGTGTCGATCCCGCCGGATAAGTGAAAAAAACAACCGAGGTATTGGAAATCGCTCAGGGGGAGGAAAAAGAGGAAGGCGAGTCCACGAACGAAACGTGCTCGTTACGTCACGCGAACGAGTATGGAACAATTTCGCAATATCCCCGGCGAGTCATTACGCGATCACGAAAACGCAAGCTGCCTCAATGACCGTGTTCGCCTTTCGGAAAAATTTCTCGCAAGCGAGCGCGACTGGCAAATCCATAACGAGCACATGAGACATGCCTGATATCGCTCGATATATGTATTTCTGCGAACATATTCCGGGATTATGCCAACGTTTCGCGTTCACAAGCCCATTTATGACGCGCTTCGGAAAACAATAATAAACGCCGCGGCGTAGCACGGCTGAGAAACAGGAACGAAACGCCTGGCTCGTTTCGCACGGAACGACACTTTCGGCGCGGAAACGGCAGATTTTATTGGCTTGAGTGAAACGCCTGGCTCGCGTTTTTCGCGGCAGCACCGGAACTTTATTTTGGCGCGAAGGACGGCGCCTGGGCTCGTTGAACATCAAGGATAACTAGTCGCGCGAAGACGACAGTGAAAGGACATCGCGAAGGAAATCTTTCGGATAGCGATTTTATTGATCGTTAATGTCAGTCATCCTCTCTTAATCCTGTGGATTTAATTTTCAACGTTGCCTTTCGAATCGCGCACAAGGCGGGGAAAAAGTGAGGCGCACGACAGCTTCACATCGTCGTAATTTCATATATTCCTTGTCGAATTTCATCGAAAAGGACTTTAACAGACTCCTTATTTCGGTCTTAACTACGAGAATATTTGGCATTGTATTAAAAAAAATATAACCTCACTCTTTTAGATGTAATCTCAAGAGGATTCTTCTAAAATCAAAAGAAAAAATATTCTAAGCGCAATATTCTTAAAGTTAAAGGGATTCCCTCCTTTATATCTGCAGTACAAGTCTTCTCAGATAGAAATTTCTTCTAGTGAGAAGGCATTTATTTCGGATAAATATTTACTCGAAAGGAAGAAAAGTTAGAATAATATCCAATTACTTTCCGATTAATAGTCCACTTCATCATAAGAATACATTTTCAGTAAACGTATTCATTTAGAATATGGGATTACAAATAACAACACTTTGCAAATAGAATTCCTTTTTTTAGAGGTAAAACATCTTACTTTGGACTTTAGAAGAATTTGTTTTTATAGAAAAAGTTTAGAAGAAGCAGAATTTTAGAAGAATTTGTTTTTAGAAGAAGCTTCTTAAAGCTATATACGAAAGAATTCCACCAAGGATGAGATTGCATATTTTGGAGTGTAAAAATTGAGAAACTTTCCGATCAATGACTTTCATGTCGACGCACACAAAAAAAACTAGCTTCCAAAGCTAAAAAATAGCTGTGGCAGATAAAATGTGTTACTGAAATAGAGACAACTAATATCGAAGCTAAATTTATTCGCTGTTTAAACTTTTTCTCGCTACAGCAAGAAATATTAGCTACTAGAAATAAATAATTGTAACAAATGATTGTAGCTGTGCAGCAAACTTCTTTAATATATGCATACGATAAGAAATTTAGAAATAACTGCAATTTTCTTAGCTACTTAAAATAATTTGCATTTTTAATGTT
Organism: Odontomachus brunneus; assembly: GCF_010583005.1. NCBI lineage: Eukaryota > Metazoa > Arthropoda > Insecta > Hymenoptera > Formicidae > Odontomachus > Odontomachus brunneus. Next base: position 4,315,080 of record NW_022639454.1, on the reverse strand, counting down.
ACCTAATATATTTGTATTTCATAGCGAATGCATTTTAGCTGTCATAGCCAATTCTTAGCAGTGACAGCTAAACGATTAGCCTTTTGATTAAGTTTGAATCAGCTACTGAAAATTAGTCATTACTGGTTTAGCTGATATTACTAAGTCGTTTTTTGCGTGCGTTTTCCCATGAAATTCTTCTCCCGAATTTGAATGAGAAATCGCGACATGTTTCATGAAAGGATATATATGTACAAATATGGCATTACATAATATGGTCCATGTTTCAATATTTTTATAGGAAAAATAGCCGAAAGATTTACACACATACAAACACCTACATACACATGGGAAAAGGCGCTTTATACGCAAAGTCGTGAGACACAGACAAGCCGACAATCTCGCAGGAAAATTCCGGAGAATTCAAATATCAAAATATTTCCCACGCTTTTTTTCGGAATACAACGAATGGTATTTGGCAGATCGCACTTTTCAGCGATCTATATGGGCGCGGGCGGCGAATTCTTTTTATAGAGCGCAGACTTCGCGAGGAGGTTTATTTTATTGCCTTCCTGCCGACTGATATCAGGCAATCGTTATTTTCCATTCGCTCGTCGCCCCTTTCGATCCGCTTATATCCCTTTCTTGCTGTCTCTCCCTCTCTCCTTCTCTCTCTTTCTCGCTGTACGAGATTGATATTGACGATCTCAATTCGCGATTTCGACGGCGCTATTTGCCCGTCGTGACATACGTATCCGAATAACGCGATACCGCCATTGTCGGCAAAGGAAACGTAATAGCGTATGCAGATACCTCGCCGTTCGAGCTCGTCCCGTGTCCTCGTCCGACACGGATTTCGTTCATCGCATACGTTTACACAGTTTCTGGAACACCACGGCGAGGATAAATTACCTCGCGGAAACTTCCGCGTCGCGCGCCACGTTCGATGGCGCTTGCGAAAATAACAATGTTATTCTTGTCAGAGGCGTAGCTTACGGCGATCTTTACTTTTCCCGTCCTCGAGGCGATAAAACAGCCGTCGTCGTTGCTCGAAATATTCGTTCCAACTGAATTACGCGCGATCGTGGCGCGTCGCCGAATCGAATAGAATGATCTTCACACATTGTGAAGAGTGTGTCGAAATTAAGGTAAAAGTATGGTACCAATGCTCGGACACGCGCAATTTTACGCGATTGCCTGCGAAATGGTAGAGAAATTTGGAGTTTGCTTTGACGAGTTCTACCTGCATACAACGGGTGTGACACGAATCGTCAGATGAATACGTATGCGTATTCAATACATGTATTTTATATATGTTTTACATTATTTAAAATATATATTTAAAGGAGTTTAAAATATATATTTATATTTGAATATATATTTATATTATATATTACATATTTGTATTTAAATATATATTTAAAGGAGTTTAAAATATATATTTGTATTTGAATATATATTTATATTATATATTACATATTTGTATTTAAATATATATTTAAAGGAGTTTAAAATATATATTTGTATTTGAATATATATTTATATTATATATTACATATTTGTATTTAAATATATATTTAAAGGAGTTTAAAATATATATTTGTATTTGAATATATATTTATATTATATATTACATATTTGTATTTAAATATATATTTAAAGGAGTTTAAAATATATATTTGTATTTGAATATATATTTATATTATATATTACATATTTGTATTTAAATATATATTTAAAGGAGTTTAAAATATATATTTGTATTTGAATATATATTTATATTATATATTACATATTTGTATTTAAATATATATTTAAAGGAGTTTAAAATATATATTTGTATTTGAATATATATTTATATTATATATTACATATTTGTATTTAAATATATATTTAAAGGAGTTTAAAATATATATTTGTATTTGAATATATATTTATATTATATATTACATATTTGTATTTAAATATATATTTAAAGGAGTTTAAAATATATATTTGTATTTGAATATATATTTATATTATATATTACATATTTGTATTTAAATATATATTTAAAGGAGTTTAAAATATATATTTGTATTTGAATATATATTTATATTATATATTACATATTTGTATTTAAATATATATTTAAAGGAGTTTAAAATATATATTTGTATTTGAATATATATTTATATTATATATTACATATTTGTATTTAAATATATATTTAAAGGAGTTTAAAATATATATTTGTATTTGAATATATATTTATATTATATATTACATATTTGTATTTAAATATATATTTAAAGGAGTTTAAAATATATATTTGTATTTGAATATATATTTATATTATATATTACATATTTGTATTTAAATATATATTTAAAGGAGTTTAAAATATATATTTGTATTTGAATATATATTTATATTATATATTACATATTTGTATTTAAATATATATTTAAAGGAGTTTAAAATATATATTTGTATTTGAATATATATTTATATTATATATTACATATTTGTATTTAAATATATATTTAAAGGAGTTTAAAATATATATTTGTATTTGAATATATATTTATATTATATATTACATATTTGTATTTAAATATATATTTAAAGGAGTTTAAAATATATATTTGTATTTGAATATATATTTATATTATATATTACATATTTGTATTTAAATATATATTTAAAGGAGTTTAAAATATATATTTGTATTTGAATATATATTTATATTATATATTACATATTTGTATTTAAATATATATTTAAAGGAGTTTAAAATATATATTTGTATTTGAATATATATTTATATTATATATTACATATTTGTATTTAAATATATATTTAAAGGAGTTTAAAATATATATTTGTATTTGAATATATATTTATATTATATATTACATATTTGTATTTAAATATATATTTAAAGGAGTTTAAAATATATATTTGTATTTGAAGATCAGAACGATAAGAATGATTAGATATATGTCGGAGAATTGGTGCTCTTACCTTTTAAAGGGAATCAGAAGTCACGCTCACTAAACGGACAGTCGTAGTCTGTCGGAGAATTTTCCGCGCGCATGTGTGGGTGGAACGTTCGCGCTGTTGCAAACGACAAACAGATACGTCCAGATAGTCGCGATAAACACGAGAAATAATCGATTAATAAAAGTCACCGCTTCGAGCTCTTTTCGCAGCCAGAGTGATATTTCATTACCGTATGTGTTGGCGCACAATTACGCGGTGTACGGTAGGGAAGAGAGAGGAGGAGGAGGCGCTCTCATTGTCTGTCTTTCTCTGGCTCTCGCGAAAAATCCCCGATGTGTATGTGTGTGTTATCCGCACCCTGACATTTTAAAACGTCCCGCGCCTGTCCACGAGCGAGAGCGCTCGACCAAATAGTCACGGCGGGCGCAAATAAACGCGTAGACGTCACGTCCGATTTGACGGGCGCGGGCGAGAAGGAGAGAGTCTGCTTGAATTATCCTCGCTGCCGACAAAAGGCGACGGTGGTTGCCGTAGGGGCATAAACGCGGTGAAACACACTCGCAATAACCGTCACCGGGAGGTGCTGCGTGTCGGATCGCGGATCCGACGCGACGAGATCCAGTTCGCCGCGATGCACTTTCGCGCTTTCCTCTCTCTCTCTCTCTCTCCCTCTCCTCCTCCCTCTCTCTCTCTTTCTCTCTCTTTTTCTCTACGCCTTTTTTCCCTCTCGTGGTCGCGCAAAGTGGAGATCTGTGTTTCTCCTCGGTTTCGAGATAGCGGATAGCAGGATTCACCGGCAAAAAATATTTCACGCTGTCGCCCGCGTCCGCAGAGAAGCACGGAGAAGCGCAGAGAGCGTCGCGACGGATAGTATCTTCTGGTGCACGTAGAGCATCATATAAATACACTTACATGACTGCTCTCTGATACACGCGCGGCCGTCGCGGCCGTAAGCCGCCACTTTGTGACGCTTAAATTGCGAGAAGAGAGATCCTCGGCTTTTATATCCCACGTCGTGTGTCGCGCTCTCGTGTGACGCATGCTTCCTCACGTGCTCCTTCACGGTGGAAGGCACCGCGGAGAGTCGTTCGACCGCTCCGAGGAGCGAGGATTTACAAGCGCGGAGTCGCACCCGGGACGTGATGCACTTCTACCTCTTGGACTGATATACGCCCTTATAACTTGTTTGTCCTGTCATATCTGATGCTCCTCACCCGTGCGATTCTCCGTCTTGTGTGTTTCCGCGCCAACTTTATCGCGTCCGCCTCGTCCCCGATAGCTTCGCCGGCAGAACACATCGCGCAGAGCACTCGGTGACCCTTCCGCCGCTTGTATCCCCATATTTTTGTAGCGAATCGCATACGGGCGTGTTGTCGGCCGTAAGACGACTGCAAGAATAACGCGCGCATATGCCGCGCAGCCGCCTGTAAATAATGAAGTACACGCACGTCAAGGAACTTCGAAAGCCCGCGCGAGTAAACAAGACGTCGCGGTGAACGATGCTGAAAATTTTGCATCAAGTCGACGACCCCCTCTCGGACCGACACACTTGATATTCCCCAGTCATCGTCGCCCTCGTGTCAATTAACTCTGTCGTCGGGTTCGCAGACCTTCCGCCATTCTTGCCGTCCGCGAAGATTGACATTTATTTGCAACCGCGAATAAACGGCATCAGCGGGTCCGCCCCGGCTCGTTTTTCGTCTGCATATCCGCGTTGTCGCTTTTATCTTCCGAGTTTAGCCTCGTCCCTTTGAGCACGAGCGCGGTCACGGACTCGTGGCTCCAATATCAATCATTTGCTCAGTCGATTAAACCCGTTAATAACTTGACACGCGATATCCGCGATTTCTGTTCTTCCTCGTGAGAGGACATATTTATAGCGTTCTGTCATGCTATAAATGCGAGAGCATGAAACTCTAATGGAATTATATCTCATTGATGTCCTCGGGGCTCCTCATTCTCGCACAGTGTTTGACTTCTCGACAATTTATGTGACTCCGCTCATAATTATACAATTTGGAAAAATTATTTAACTCATCAACCGTCACGATCACGCTGACTCCCATCAGTTATTTCAGCACTCTGATAATCAAGTTTGAATAAATGCATTTCCACGATGCATATATTCGTTGGTTCATTTCGTCGGGTCCTTATCAGCAGCGGCTAGAAATTGCGACAACTCGAAGAGCTGCGTTTTGATTCGATAAAAAGTGTACAAACCGTCTTGTGATTGAGCATGTGCTCTTTCATGTGTTCCTAGAGCCAATAATCGTATAGATAATTTGACACGCCATGTTGATTACGTTTTATACGTAAATTAGTGACACATGGCGATATCACAGCGCCGGCCACTAATGATCACCGTGACGGTCAACGTGTTAATATTACAGCGTGCGATCTGAAAAGAAATCCGACATTCACACGAATATCGCGCGTCCGTTTCTTCTGTCTCCTCCTCGATAATGGACCTCTTTTTCTTGGGTCTTTTGTGCCAAGTTCGTTGCCTTCCGAAATTCCCGCCCCATGCGCGATCTCTCCTCCGCCCTCTCGCCCTCATTCCCGCATCTCTTCCTTCTCCTTATTGTCTCGCCTTACACACTCAACCGGCCACAGAGTAGTGCAGCGGGATTCAATATTTACGGAGTTCTCGTGTATGGACCATTCCGCCTCGTTCGCTCGCACTTTATCCACCACCTCCTCCATCTCCGCCTCCGCTCGCTCCCGTAGGAATTTTCTGGTTATTGTTGTTCGCCATGCTCATAATATTGACCCTCGATATGCCGTACTCTTTTCTCTTTCATTCCGGCCAATACGTCCCGCTTCCGGCCACTCTTTGTTCGACGCGCGACAGCTGTCACGATCAATCGCGCTGCATTCATTCGGCCAACGTTCCGAAACCTTTTTCATTTATTTACAACCACTGTTCGCGATTTTGTAAAATTCTCGCGCAAATGTATGACAGAGGTAATACCGCGCGCGGCTCTCCTGCGAGCCGGCAGCGCCGACACAAACGCGAGGCGTATTTTGTTTGTAGAATCGACTCCCAATGGCTGTCGCGGCTCATGTCGTGTGGCAGTAAATTGTATCAAATTATTATTTCGTAATTTTAATTGACAATTGCAATTATCTCTCTCGTACTCGAAGATGCGAAATGATTACTCGAGCGGCCATGCTCCACACTGAGAGCAAAATGATTGATATTTGTAGTTATAATCACATGGGGAAATAATTATTATAAATTATAGTCAAACAAATTTTTTTATTAAATTTTATTTAAATTTTATTTTTTTATATTAAATTCTCCTATGTTAGTAATAATAACCTTATATGCGTATCACCATTACCATTTTCGTGTTAGAACGATCAAAAATATGGTTGGAGCCAAAAATAATTATAATTTTAGTTGGATCAACTACTGCTCTCCCTTTCAGTGCAATAAGTTTCTTCAATCAACGATCTTTAAAAGCTGCATAAAATGTAGAGAGTCTGACACGACGAGGAAAGATGTCACCCAGGCCCAATTTCTTCACCTCCGGTTAACTTTATCTGTCGGATAAATGTCAACCGTGATTGGTTAATCTTGCCAACCATAAATATGATTGGTCAATTCCAATAGAATAATTGGCAGATTCAGTCACATCAAATTTTTATTCGCGCAAATATTGTTCGTAGATATCCACACAGAGAGAATTTTGTAGTAAAAGCTACTATAGAATTTTGTGCAGTAGGGAGCTTTTTGCTTTCTCATTTCATATGTACTGCTTACATTTTAGGAACTGAAATGTGCTATTAAAATACTGTTTCCAGCGAAATTTGTTAAGTTCCTTAACAAAAAATAAACCTCACTGAGAGTTTATTCCTGAATTACTAAAACACAGCAAAATCGAAAAGAATTTATACGAAGGAGGAAAAAAATTCTCTTCGTGCATAGACAAAGGAAACTGCTGAAATATCTCGCACGTGCGACACGCTTTATCATAAGCAGCTGGCACTTGCCGTGAATATTCGATTGAGACATGAACACGGTCTCGCGCGCGATGTCTTTTGACAGATCGAATTCCTAAGTCATCCTGGCGACTGTCGTCGTTTCCTGTATCTTCCTTTGCCCGTCATTTCCTTCTTCCATCGCCGGCGTTATTTTCAGACTATCGCGATGACGGTGCTCGCTTCCCCTTTGGAGTTCCTCTTCTGGTTTCGCGCGACCGACTGACTGCACGCGGTCCGTTCATAATAATTAGCGACGCCAACGAAAATAGAATTCTCCGTGGCACGACATGCGCCAGGATAACGCCGGCCGGCCAGCCGTCCAGACGGACAGACGGTTTGCAGAGCGACATTATGACGCCATAATTCTGCGATATGCCTCTGTATTCGCCGCTGTTACGGCCTGCGAATATTCTGACGGAACGCATTAATAATGCTTTGACTTCGGCTCCGCGATGGGGACGCATATATTATATGTGATGCAGAGCGCGTCGAATCGATGATACGCGTGTATTCGCACTCGCGGACTCTCCCTTGTAAACGCGTTTGCTCTCGCGTGACTCTCACTTAATAACGCCTAATAACTATCCGAGGGCGATCACCTTCGCGCGGTGCGCGTCTATTTCACGGCCATTATATTTCCCGCTCGCGAAGAGTCGTAAAACTCGAATTATCCGTCGGGTGTCTTTCGTGCCCGATCTCGGTGCCAAGTGCATCCGAAGCGTCTTATTCCAGCAGGGAAAATCAATGGTCATCATGAGGAGCGCGAGATTAGTCGATCGGAAATAATCCCGCTGTAATTTACGAGAATCATCGGATTCGCTATTCTCGCAGTCGACTTTTACCGAAAATTTTCTAACTCGTTTTCTGTCGCCGCACGATGCATTTCAAGCGCGTGACATTGAAATTACGTGGTCGCTTGTACTCTAATAAGCAAAGAAATAAATTAATTACAAGTTTTTTCTCTGACGGATCGGCGTTTTTAATAATTTTCGAAGAGGTAATTACGTGTCACGTGTTCTGAATATTCTCGACACGCAAGCTCGAAAGCGTGATTCGCAATTAGTTGACCACGAGTTGTCGTGACGAGTTCAGCTGTTTCGCGTCGCGGGAAAACAGAGATCTTAGTATCCCAGTTCTTAGTATTTCAGAGGCGTTTTCTCTAAACAGGGACTCTTTCCAAGAGTCAATGAACTTGATAATTAATAAGAGAATCATAATTACGCGTTATTTTGCAACGAGACTACGCGTGTTTTGCATATCGAGCATGTCAATTAGTCTCGTGCAGTATTTACATTCATTATACACGTCACGTAAAGCGCATGATTGTTTTATTGACCGCCGGTGGGCGTGTCGTTGCGCAGCGTGATAAATAATTTCTCGCGGTGTCGCATTTTTGATGTTGCTAACACAATGATCGTAACATAAACAATGGCGAAATGTCAACCGAGCTATTACAATCAATTCCACTCATGATCCCTCACGCTCGCTCGCGTACGTAGCCTTTCTCGTTCACATGTGCGGGCTTAACAGACAGGCTCGGCTGATATTACAAACGTGACTTACATGACATTCTATTATCATTATTCTCGGACTGCCGACCCAGAACCGCTCGAATTCAGATTCCGGTTCTGACAGCGTGTTTCGCCTCGAGTTTCCAAGTCGCACGTGTATTATCAAGACGCTTCGCGTAGGCAGAATCGCATAACAAACACAAGAAAGGTCCCGCAAGTGCGCGATTAGCATTCGTTAATACGTGCCAATCGACCTGTCGATTGAATTCTTTTGTGCCACCTGAGAGTCTTTATTGTCTGCTATTTAATTGAAAGTTACTGTTTGACCAACTACCCGCGAATCTATAAGAGGCGTCTTGAAGGCATCTAAAAGTCGCTTGAAAGAAATAGGGAAGAGTGTCCTTTGGATATCTTTAAAAGATTTTTGCGAAGTTTGCGTTGTCTAAGTATAATATCAAGGAATTTATATTAAAACTTGATATCTATTTAATTCTAAAGAATTTCTTTTTGGCTTCAGGGCAACGCTGGGTCGCATATGCATGAAACTCGTGATCGTGATGGGCATCACCTGGGTGGCGGACGTAGTCTCATGGGCGGTCGGCGGGCCCCAGTACATCTGGTACTTCACCGACTTGATAAACGCTTGCCAGGGAGTACTGATTTTTGCAGCGGTCGGCTGCCAGCCGCAGGTCAGAGCAGCGCTTAAGAGGCTCTGCAACAGGAACCCGCAGACCAACGCCGGAAGGCAGGGTAACGGCCACAGCACGACCAGCCACGGAATGCCCAGCATGGGCGATAGCGTGACGCAGAATCCGAGCACCAAGACCGCACCGTTGGAGACCATCTGCTAGGGTGGTGTGCCCTTTTCTCTCCCTCTCTCTCGGCGTGCGTGGCTTCCGAAGAAGTTCACCGATGATTTGGACGCGCTCTTTTGGGACATTTCCGTTCAGAAGGATTGTCAAATACGATCCATCGTTGCGATCGAGGATGGATGCAAGCGCGGTAGTTAAGTAATTCGAGCGATTCACCGTGAACTCTTCGCGCGCGGCGGTCCTTCGTCGAAGATCATCGGAACTATCGCGAGAGGAACTGTCGTCTCACGTTGCTGCAATTCTCGACGCTTTCTCGACAAGAACGTTTCCGTCGAGATTGCGCGGCGACGGGGGCGATCGAAGAGGGCCACCCGTAACAAGCACCCAACGACGGCTTTCGTTCACCGGCAAATGTGAGAATTCCCCGCGAGAGCATCGCGAGATTGCACTTGGCGACTTTTCCGCGACTGTTCTCCGTCGCGCGACGCTTTACGTAACGCGGAACCTTGTTCCCGAGCGAGATCCTGCTGACCCGGCGGGTCGCACTTCGTGGACAGTGTGACACCGTGACGTCGCGAATGTGGACTCGTCGAGCGACGGGCTGTGCGTCGGGAAACTGCTGGAGAGGAAACGCGCGGCGCTTTTTAACGCATCGCGAATCCAATCGATACGGATCGCTCACTCATATATCAGAGTTTACTGGCGATACGTGCACGCGAGCACGCGACTAAATAGACAATGACGCGCGTTACTCTTCACTCGTTAACGGGCCTCGTTAACGGGCAGCAACGAGCGTGATTTATGATCGAGGCGCGCGAGAGAGTTGATACTTCTTCTTTTTATTTCTTTTTTCCGCACGGCGGCAACATTCATTGATATTAATAATATCGGCTGAACGCACGATTACATCTCTCCGTAAGATTAATCACTTTTAACGATAGACGTAAACAGAGTATCGTTGCTGTGCTCAATCACTTGGACACGAAGATTATCTACGAACGCGTCACGATCATGATCACGGCCGGTTTGCGAAATCCTCACACGAGTCGGCTTTTTCTTTTAAATCTGTTGTATCAGTCGCTCTTTTCTTTATAGCTGTCACTAACTGTTATACGCAATTCGCTATACTGTTCGTCAGAAATTTGGGGAAGTGCGCCTTGCCACGCGCGGCGATTTGTACAAAATTTTTGAAAAAGTTTATGGAACATCTAAAATCTATCTGAAAGATAGATAGATAGATTCTCGGTAGATAGATAGATAGATTACGTTATAATCCGTCGAGACTGCAGCAACGCCCGAAGGATCAACGTTCGACGAAGTCCCGGTGCGCGACTCCTTTAAGAATCTAATGGCGATTCTTCTTCATACTCTTTTTCTTTTCCATTCGAGGTCCTGAAAACGAAAAAGGTTTAAACGGCGAACGACCTCGCCGCGCGTTCATTGCCTCGTATTACCAAAGGACGATCGGTTCATCGTGAGTTTCCTCCGCGGGTCCTCCGCCTTCCTTCATTATTCATCGGGTGTTATCGAATCTAGGAGCAATCGTTTTTCCCTTTCCCTTAGCATAAATTTGCATCGGCGTCGTTACTCCGGGCGGGACCACGCACCCTCCCCCTCCTCTCACTCCGTGGCATTAACATGTAACGTTGCAGCTTTCCAGCGCAATCTATCGCTGATCAGTCCGGACGGGGGTCCTGTTCGGTAGCGGGCGAGCGTGTAAAACAAAAAAAAAATACATAAAAAAGGCTCCATCGCGCGCGTTGCATACCGCCTGCGATACAGCGTGCAAAAACGTTCCGCACGTTCGCGTACACACAATTTACTGACGTGCGCGTCGCTCTGCACGAATAATCCGTCTGCGCGATCGCTCGAAGGCAGATCGTCCTTTTTACACCGCGATGCCTCTTTCGCCACCGAGTGGCGATTTTTTACGCGGAAGAAATCGAGCGCTCTGCGACTTTATCTCGGATCGAGTTAAACACACCGGAAACGTATGTGTGTGTGTTGATGTCCGAGGGAGGACTCGCCGGGGGAGGGAAGGAGAGGATCACCGCGGAGGCACTCCTCCCTCGCGCGCGACATGAATGCGGAATGTACTACAGGGATGAAAGGAGTTACGAAATATATCGAACACACGAGACTCAATCGGGACATGCTAACCGCGACTGCCCTGACTTTTCGAAAGAACCTTTTTCTCTCGATATATCGCTGAAAGTATCCGCAGGAAATAAAGTAGCTCTCGATAGTACAACGAAATCACCGGTCATCGAGTTCACCGATGACGCACTTTTTTAAACGACTTTGACACGCGACGAGCCGTGTTCTACCCGCGGGAGAGCAATAACAAATACACGCACAGACAGTCAAGCACACAGACACGAATACACGTACACATGCAATACATTCGTAAACTAATGAGCACGTTTCGAGAAATTCGAAATATGTCGAAACGCGCGCCTCGTTCGGCTCAGAGGTCGAAGCGAGAGCTCGATGGTGAATCTTTCCCTCGAGCGTGAACTCGCGAAACGTGAAGAGCATTTGCAGATGCTTTCGAGTGACAAAACTTCCACTTTGCACGCTAAAAGAGAAGACTCACGATCGAGCCCGAGATGTCGATTCCGCTCGCCGCGGTTTTTCTTAATCGTACAAACGCAGCAGAGAATCTCGCGTGCTCGTAGGTAGGTCAAGGCATAATAATTGATGTCAACTCGCGACAATACACACTAGGAATTCAATGCCTTTTGAAATGCCTTCCAAATGCGGCGTTCGACGCGCCGAATTGTATACAAAGAGAGAGAGAGAAGATCGGTGGTGCCAGGCGCCGCAGTCGGTGATCTCGTCTGGCACCCTTCGTCGCCCTTCGCCACGGCGTGCGACACACGTCGCTCTTTCCTTACCGCGCGAATTTCGCCGCGAGATCATCACTCCCGACGGCGATCCCGTCGTCGAACGATCGGCGGCGGCGCACTTTTTCGAGCAGCGGTAACGAGCCGCGGCGGACGTTGTTTCGTCCCTTTCCCTCGCGATCGAGGAAGAGACGATAAGAGACGATATAATCGCTTTTTAACGATACGCCAATCAGTTGGGACACACTTTTCGACGATGCTTCGTGTTTTTTGTGCGCGAGGGTACAGGGAGAGATTTTTACCCGTCACAACGCGACAAAATACGCCCGGACACATGTTTTACTTCGAGACGAACGTTTCGCATTTTTTTCTTTCTTTTTCATTTCTTTTACGTGCATGCGCAACGCATCACGAAGAACAACGACGCTTTCCGCGATGCGTCTGCGTGGGATTATATAATCGTGGAACCTCGGCCGTGTTCACGAGTCTTCGTACAAGATCGGCGCTTTGTTGTTTCTTTCCTTTTTTTACGTTTTTCTTCCGTTCCTCCTCCCTTTTCCTTTCGTCAGACGCATACGAGAAGAGACTGATACGCGCACTCATACGCACGACGGCCGGTTTCGATCTGATCTCTGATCCGAGAATATCTCGTCTCACATTCCCGCAATCAGCGCTCGTTGCGGGAAAGCCACAGGATTGTTGAATCGAATCGCGCGCTCTGAAATTCAAATTGAAGTTTATCCGAGATAAAAAACGAATGTTCCTGCTTTTGTCGCGCTTCGTTGGAATAAGTCCGCGGAGACGATCAACGAGTTGCTCGACGATCAGTAGGTCAGGTCACTCCGGAGAAACCTCGTTAGTTCCTTTTTTTTTCTCTAATACGTACAACTGTGCAAAGTGACGTCGTCGCCGTCGGCTACTCTGTTTTCCTCTCACGCCCTTCGTCGAGAGGCACTCGTGCAATTGATTAATCGTTCTCCACGATAGCGCGCCATACAACCACGAATCGGCAACACAGACTTCTATATACTACTAGACTGCTCCTCTAACTTCGACTCAGTACATAACTCCGAAAAATATGTACAGAAATCTCGCACATGCGCCTATCTGGTGGTTCAATATTCACAATATAGCATCTCGTTTTAGGCATTATTGCATTCTGATGTATCTTATCATATACTGTAAGATCAGCCAATGCGTCTAAAACTCCATCGGAGTCTTTTTCAACAAACGCGCTAGTATGTGCCGAGCTTGAAATGAAGGCACTTGTTTCACTAAAAAAAATCTAATCTATGAATATTCTGATGTAGGTATACAATTGATCAATCACTTATTTTTAAAAATTTTTTACTGTAACGTATTTTACTCTGACGTTTTTCACTCTATACGTACAATATTTAAGCAGATTACGGCATCGGCCATATTACATTTATATCCTCTCTTCTTCTGGAACACCAGTTTCAGGCATGCGCAGATACTTTTTTCCGGTGCGTGATACATACTTTTCGGGGTCAATTTTACATAGCAATATATAAGGGAGTTAGCAGTCTAGTAGTTATACAGAAGTCTGTGATCGACAATCGGTTTTTCTGGCGTATTTTCCTAGCAAGAAAATCGGCTCGTGGGGAAATCAAGCGACATTCGGCCGGCGGCGTTATTGGTTGAATGTACGAGCGCGCGCACGCATATGTGTGTATGTATGTGTATGTATGCATGTATGTATTGATATGTATACGAACCCACGCGTGTGTGTGTCCATCGCGAGTCGCGATTAATTAATTGCGTGACAGTACGTGCGCGCGTGCATGAGTGAGTGCGTGGATGCGTGTAATTAGCGTATTAACGAACAGTAATATTGTTAGAAATTATGTAACTGCACCGAATAATCCGTGACGAAAGAATTGACGGTCCTGTAGTCGATTCTGTAACTTTTAACAACAATGTCGTTATCGTTGTATTGTCGTTGAGCAAATATAATACGCGGTAGAAAAGCTGTTGCGCAACAACACATCATGCTAGCGACATCGTCGTTATAAAATTAGAGATTCGGCCTACTGGCGCACATTCGCCCCCTTTCTCCCTCCTTCTCTCCTTTCCTATGTGTCCCTTCCTCTTTCCCTCCCCCACATAAAACGATCCGTCAGTTAAAGTGTTAATTGATGTAGTCTTTATTTTTTTTCTTTGTTACACTGTGCTTTCGACGCAAACACGTCAATATTGTTTTAAGTTAGTGAAGGACTCCGTTATTTATCAGCGTAGAAATAGAGGTATGTGTAATTACGGTAAGAAGACTGTCGTCGTACGTACGTAATGGCATTCACGATTCATCATCCGCGATCACACTCCCTTGTAGATAACCCATCTTATTACTTGGCGCTATTATTTCTCATGATTACGGATTGTTACGATTAATAAAAATTATCGTTATTCTTGTATAATTATTACCGTAATTAACATATTATTATCGTCATAAATTATTGCAATTAATGTTATTACCGTCGAGATTAAATTCTTATAATTATCGTAATTTTAGTATTATATTGTCGTCACATATACGCGAATCTAATTAGCATTGACGTCCGTTTTAGACCAAAATAAGCACCGTAACAGGTCTAATAATAAGAGAAAAATTAGTATAGCGTAAGTTATTATTATATTACATACGATACTCTGTACATTCGTCGTGCGAGAAGGATTGTCCGATACGAGAATTCACGCAGTTGTGTGAAACTTGGCCAGTTGTCATTCTCTGTCAAAATTCTTAGAGAGAAAAAAACAACTGCTTTGACAAAAGTAACTCGTGTATTCTGTCACGGATGCATGTGCAAGATCATGGAATCCCTCTCTTTTTCAGATTTCTTTACTCTGATGAGAGATTATTTAGCTTTCCAGCATAATTTGAAAAGTAAGCATTTTCCCTCTCGAGCATGAAACAAACCAACTAATCGAATTTATAGATCGATATTATTTAGATAACTATTTGTAATCTAAATAATACGCAACTGGTAATTGATAATAATAATTCTCATCATAGTAATCATAATAAATTCACTTGCTACAGTCTTATTTAATGGTCCTTTTGAGTATCGGATCGATTTATCGCGTGACGATTGTGATATATTAACCGTTCAGGTGATTCGACGATAGTTTCTCAAGTACTAAATATGATAAATGACGAGCTGAGAGAAAAAGTAGCCTTAAACTAATTTATTCAGAGTAGATCGTTGACGTAAAGGTGTAACGATACCTTAGATGTAACGTACGCAACAATAGCTTGCCAGTATAAATAGTATTAAGCAGTAATGATAAGTGGTATACAAACAAACACACCCATACAAAAATTTTAAGCTCTCTCACGATATTGTTATTCGCAGACTTGGGAGAAATGGAGAATGTTTTGCTTCTTGATCCGATATAAAGAGTACACAAAACCATTCGGAAAAATTATTTGAAAATACTGATAAATACTGATATATACACGAAGAGAGATAAAGCATCAAATTCGATATATAAAAATAAAATTAGTATTCACGCGTTATAGTCGTAATAATGGAGCAAGATTTCGTTGTTATTTATAGCAACGCAATAGTTAACGCTTTATCAGCCGCTCTCGAGTTCTGTTCGTAAAACGCTATACAATTTTAAGATTTAAATTTGAAATAGTACTCACATTATTTTGTTTTATTTTATAGGCGATGACAACAAAAAGGAAACTGATTAAAATAGACTTCCAAGTGGTAAAGTGTTAACAATTGCAGGATAAAATACTCGTCATATACATTCAGTATATTGAACTTGCTAAATTTATAAATTAAATGTCAAATAAAAATGACAATTTAAATGTAGCCATTTGCAAATGCGTTTACAACGTATTGCTGTTTTTATAGAAATCGAGTAAAAACAAATTTCTCATCTCGTTTTTTTTTACATTTCGTCGCAGAAGTCGACAATTTCACTGCCAGGAAAAAGAATATCGGATCGAGCGTAGCAAGCGTCACATTCGTGCGAGAGCTTCGTTGTCACGAAATAAGAATTGCACATAAAAGCAACTTCTTGAGAGAAAACGGAGGCTATATACGTAGACAATAGTATTAACTTATAGTAGATATTAGCGTTGACTTTATTAACCGTATAGGGAGAGTAAATAATTATTAATAGCGAAGAAACACATTTACAACGACCGTGCTTCACTGCCGATCGTACACCATTCCTATACGATGTATTGTAACAGTATTTGCTATCGCACTAATGGTAATAAAGAAAAACTGTTGGTACACGATTGCGCTTTCGTTAATTGTATCCTGCACTCTACAACTGTATAAAAGATATATGTTCAAAATAATCTTAGTGAAAACATTAGTGATAAAAGGAATAATCTTTTTCAAAAAATGGTGATTTAAGTCACGAAAAGATATCTCGGTGCAGAAACACTATCGTGAGGATAATATACAACAGGGATTTTACGGATAAATATATGTAAACGCTTTATTTAGTCGCAGTTTATTAAAGCACAAGTTCTTTTCATATAGATACATATTTGTCTACAAGTAAAGATTTATGCAACATGAAGAATAATTTATCTTAATCTTTCTTATCACGTAACATAATTTTTTCAAAGCAAAAGATTCCACCATGAAAGACTGGAATATATCACGTTTAATCAATCTGTAATATGTAACACGAAACTCCTTCCGATATGAAAGTCTTGAAAGTGACTATATCATTTGGGCGAAAGAAAAGGAAACTGATTCGCCGGTAACAATGCAGTATAAGCTACGTAAAGTGAACTTCCAGTATTTTCAAGCGAAGCGCCGCAGGACATCATAGATATACGTGGGAGGATTTCTTATATATTCCAATATGCCTGTAAATGAAATATTTTTTTAGTATCTTAATCGAATAAAATTGAAACGAGTAGTCAAAAAAATAAGAACGAATTTTAAAAATTCATTTTGTTAATCATGAAAAATAGAACTCGACGAGCTTTAGCTTCGGTAAAAATAACAATAATTAGATCAAGAAACATTTTAGCTTTAAATCTCTAGTTTCCATATATTGCATTATCGAATGCAAAGAAATATCGCCAATTCTTGAGTTAACTTATTTTTACATGGAACTCTTCAATTTCTTGTACATTAAGGACTTACCAATGATATCGCAAAACTCCTCGAACGATGTGCACGGTAATAACTCGTCGCGATATATCGCAAGCACGCGCTCAGAGGCTTTTAACATCGTCTCATCATTGTGCCTGATGTATTCAGCTAAAACTGTGGGCCACTGCTCCTCGGTCAGAACATTTACATTCTGTAAACACGAAAAGCATGTCTTTAGACAAACAAATATGATTTAATTAATATATGAGGAGACTAATGTTAAGAAAATTGCAGTAACCTTGAAGAAGTATGTATACATGCAATCCACTAGACCAAAGAAGATTAAAACGCTTTTATAAACTGCGTAATCCTTGGGGGTTGGATCTACGATGTTTTTCGTGGAAGCCGAGGGAGATACGTAGCGTTGATGCGCGAGAACGAGCAGTCGACTGAGATGTACAAATCTATGCAATTCCCATCGATCAGGCGTGAGGAAAAGCAGCGAAAGCGTGCACTGATACAACGGCCCCTCTGCCTCGTAACAACACTCGAGCCATGATGGTCCTGGCTGCGTTTCCAGATAAGTCGTCAGGGCTCTTTCCTCTCTAGTTGCTGATCGCGTTCTGCAAGCGAATATCAAATTATAATATCAATAACAAACTTCCGTTTCGCTGAATACCTTCAAAATTCCAACAAGATGTACTTACGAGTTAACAACGTACAAAGCCATATGTATTAAATACGGTATTATATGCATATTGGACTGGGGACCACCGCCGCCGGTGTCCTCGTGGAAACTTTTCTCTTGAGCAAAGCGTAAGAAAAGCAACTTCAAATCATGTATGGTCGACGAGTACGATATATCGCGATGACTAGTACACTCCTGCAGGTAAGTGTTGTGTCTAGCTAAACAACTGGCGAAAGCAGATTCCGGGACTTGCGGGCCCCATAACGGCAACAGTCCGTTGCACTTCGTGTTGGCGTTCTGCAACGCCGCGCTTTCCCATTCGTCTCGAGCGCGCGCCAAACGCACCGCGGACATATGACAATCCACGTGGACGACGTTGAAGTGCGTGACGGTCGTGTAGCCGACGGTCTTTCGTTGTTTCGTCTCGAATTCTTCCACGTTGCAACGCTTCGTGAAGGTATAAATACCTAACACCTGTAGCGAGAATAATAAAGAACGATATCAGTGAAACGATAAATGTGCAGAACATTCAACTATATTTTGCAAAAATGTCGAAGCGCGTGTGACTTTTATCGCGGAAATTATTAATATCGTAAATACTTCCGCTAAGAAAGATCAACTAGAAATTATTGGCATGTAAAATTACATACTTTCCGTTAACTTTATAAAAAAAAAAACGCTCTTTGTAAATAATAAAACAGTATAACATTATTTTTACCATATTTGGTTTAAATTTATATCCTTCACGGCAGATAACACAGATTAGTCCAGTTTCATCTCCCAAATCTTCCATCTGTTGAAGAATAGTTCCGCTGGCAGTGACCTGTCCCTTGTCATTAGTTTGCATACCAAGTGCACCTAATTGTCTCTCTCGCATCGCCATAGCTAAACGCTTCTTCTCGCTGCGTGTGTGTTGGCGAACTTCTTCAATTAATTCAGCTACTCGTTTATTGGTGCACAATGCTTCCAACAGATTCTCCGCCAACGAGCCTACATGATCGTTCGAAGACACTTGCTCTAATTTATGGAATATGCTAATGGTTACTTGCGACACCGCCAACTGCAACATAATAACAGTAAAATAATCAAATATCCAATTAAACAATCTATGGATGATCTGTGAAACTTAATAATAGGTTATGAAAATAATTAATAATTGGTATTATTAACTGATTTGTGAAGGTAAAATGTATTGTGCGTTACCTGAGTTGGTTCATGATCCGTAGCTAAACCCGTGAGGAAACGGAGAATATACTTCAAGGCTGGTTTAGAAATAAAATCTTTCAGCTCGTCACTATCTGTGCGTAAGAGCGTGGGTTTGACGCATGGTGCGTGCACCTGTAAATATAATAGAAAAAAGCAAATCAATCTCACAAATCTTAGAAAAATGTTAATTAATCTCTAATAAATACACTTTTCACAGCGTTTTACTCACGGTGATGTATTCAAGAGCATCCTTCACTATACCCATGCTTATGATGTAATCCTTCAACGTATTGCCAATTGCATTTCGTTTAATACCTTGAGTGAGTATGCAGAAGAGCTCTAGCTTCTGCTCATCCTCGGGAGTGTGCTCGAAGTCGAATTTGTAAAAGTTTAACACCGGTTTAAAGTAATCACACAAGAGTGCCATTTTTTCATTGTTGCCATAAGTCAACGCTGCCAAAACTCTTGTAAGATGCGCGAGCACGCTAGTGTTCTGTCTCACTGCCATGGACTGTGTGCACGATAAAAGTGCTTTAACATGTTCCGGACCACCGAGAGTATGTGAGAACGTCTCGAATACACTGAGATGTTGTGAAGCCGCATTCGCTAATATCGTTTCCATAATCTAAAAATAGTAAAAAAATATTTAAGTTAGCATAACATAAAGTAATTGAAGAGAACATGATTAACATTACGCGTATTAACTTTTTTTTTTATAATACTTACATCCAGTAATTGCTCAGTAATTTTCGCTTGAGAGTTCTCAGGGTCTGTGGCAAGGCAACGTTGAAGAACGTCCAGAAACACAGTGATCGCTCCTAATTCGGGTTTGCTCAAAATCTCTTGGTTCTTCTTCACTTTAACACACAATCTAAACAATTTCAGTAGCACTTGCAAAAGAGGTCTCGCGCGATTTACATCGTGTATCACGGCCAATCTATCTAACATGACTTGAAGACCACCACAGTCCGCCAGTACACTTGCCATCTTGAAAACTTCCTCATTGTTTACTTCCTGTTCGCTACTAGCATTTAAAATTTCAACAAATTCTTCGGTAGCGTCGCCAAGAAGACCACGCATACGATATATAACTCGCATGGCATCGCATTCACCGCCTTCTAACAACCAGATCTTCTTATAAACCTAAACAAAGAATGAAAAAAATATGTTCGATTATCTTATAGGAAAAAAAAAGTTTTCCAAGATTAATTATTCACATTATATACTTTTTTATTATATAAACTTATGGAATTAACAATTACCTCCTTGACAGGAAGATCCAGACTGATAATCTTGTTGTTGACGAGAAGTTCCATACCGTTATCGTCTTCCAGAAGCGCAACCAATTCACAATCTTGACAAATCTTATTTTTAACATCTCTCATAAGTGGGCCGAGTCCGGGTTCCAAGCTACTATAAGGATTTCCCAACATTCTCCCCTGTGAAAATGTAAGGGACAAATATTCTTAAGTTTAAAGATTTTACGCGAAAACAAATAAAAAACAAGATACGAAAGAAATATCTCACCTGCAAGAAATCTTCCTGTTGTGGATCTTTTTCGAGCGTCAAGAAGAATTCTCCGATATCGTTCTCCTCCGGATAGATAATCGAACATAATCTTTCAAATATGAAGAGTGGAGTACGAACGTCTTGAGGATTATACTTTTGTACAGTTTCAACACAGATTACCATGAATGCCTTTGTTTCCTCTTCGGTACCTGATACACAAAAAAATATATATTACTGGCATGTACAAACGATGTATAGTTATTTACAAATATTTAAACGCAGAAAGCTTCCAAATTATTAACTGATTTTATTACCGGTCGTCATTTCTTCTAAAAGTTCCAACAGTTTTTCTTGCGTATCGTCGATCAGTCTAGTACGTTGTACGACGAGTCTTCTGAGTGACAGATAGCCGTTTAATACCGCGCCGACTAGTCGTCCCTTATATTGCTGCTTGATATTTTCCTGTTCCAAGAAAGTCGCCAAAAGTTCCGTGAGCATTTTTAGCGAATATCCCTGAGCGAGATCGCTAGTCAACGTAGTCTCTTCTAGCCGATGTAACTCTTCTATTTCCCTAGTCAAGAGATCTGCCAGTAAAGTCATTACACCGCGCACTGCCAAAAATTGCTTCCAAGGTGATTGTCTAATTAAGCTTTGATATAAAGTCAGAAACTCGGTACTGCTCTCGCCAGCGGTACGTAACTCTTCCAAATAACATGTCAGCAAAACCAGAACTTCCTTCTTTCTCTCTGTGCCTTGACACAGGCTTTCTATCATGTTGCAAGCGACTTGTCGCGCTAAACGAGAACTAGGATTGAAGAGTACTTCCTTCAACCAGGCACCGTCGGACAGTTTCAACGGCTGAACGCCTTGATGCCGCATATAACGTTGATGCCATCTATGCCCGTATTTTTCTACCAAATACAACACTCGAGCTTCATCCTAAAGTAAAAAAATTCAACGAATTATGAAACTATTTCAGTAAATTTATTATATTTTGCTTTATTTGTTATAAATATTTGAAATTTTATTATAAATATTATAATTATAAATATTATAAATTATTTATTATATTCTATAAAAGATAGTAAAATAATAAAATTCTATTATTATTCTATGATTATTAATGCAACGAATGCGATTTTACGATTTTATTTGTGTTAAAAATTTTCTTAGCTACTTATATTTTATACTAACTTTTTTAAGAGGCTTTGCTGTAGGTGGTTCCGTTTTCTTAGCCGGCATGCGGTGAAGCCATTCGGAATACGAATGCTTGGGATCACCGCTGATCCATTTACCCACATCAATACTGATGCCTTCTGGTGGCTGTATTGTCGCCAGAGACTCCATGGTCTTATCCTAATATGAGAATTATAAGTTAAATCGTATGCACAAGAAGGAAGAAAAAGATAACTGATTGTACACTTACTTTATTTTTTTTAGAAACCGGTTGGTCGGGTTTAATAAGACCTTGTAAGATTTTCAAGCATGGCAATATGATACTTTCCATAACGACGGGACTTTTCGATTCTTTGCAAGCGGTCAAGAACAGCTGCATAACGCATCGCAATTTCTGCTCCCAGCAAGAGTCCTCTTTTTGCACAAGTGCTGCGAGAAGAGCCATTTCGTGACGCACAGCAATTGAGAGATCAGGAGTGGCGACTCGTCCACGAAGCGTCAGCGTGATTCGATTAGTTAGAAGAGAACATATCTCCTTAGTTGATTGCACGTTATCCCTCGTGACGAGGCACAATAGCTGTCGCACTTCCTCCTGCATCTGCACCGTGCCCTTTCGCAAATTATGCTCCACGAGTTCCTGAATCAATCCCTGTTTGCATAGAACATCTCTGGCGACACTGTTGGTGGCCAACGCGCGTAATAGAGTAAGACAGTGCTCCGTTGCAGCGGATGCACAACCGTAACAGCGTCCCACTGGCGAGACTATCGTTTCGTCCTTCGTAACGTCGCTTACGGACATACCGTATGACGACTGCGAGCTACTTTGACCTCGTTGATTTCTATCGTAGGCAACGAGTTCCTTGCGACAAGCCAGAACACGTTGAATAACCTTGCTGAGTTCTTCGAAAGAGG
Source organism: Odontomachus brunneus (assembly GCF_010583005.1). NCBI lineage: Eukaryota > Metazoa > Arthropoda > Insecta > Hymenoptera > Formicidae > Odontomachus > Odontomachus brunneus. The sequence goes on along the minus strand of NW_022639454.1, from coordinate 4,292,373 downwards.
TTTTGCATTCGCCACAATATCTCTGCGCGAGCAACTGAATTGCTCTGTTCACTTGAGTGCTACCGGATATCTGTATACCGTCTTCCAGCCCACGGTCTAAACGATGCTCAGATATTTTAATGAGCAGCATCTCCAGCGTGGGTTTGTTAGATATCAGAGTCTTGTACACTCTGTCCGCCTTCTCCAATAGAGTATTAATGGTCGTTACCGTTTTCTTCCGGTCATCGTCGCTCTCAATCGGATCGACAGCGCAACACGGCCTACCGGTAAGTGTGTAATCAAATTTAGCATATTTGCAGAATCCACAAGCGTGACATAAGAACGGATCTTTCTCGTCGTAGTTAATCGCTCGACACTTGTGACATTGGAACACGTTCTCGCCGCAATTTGCGCAAATGCCAGGATTTGCTGGCACATTGGCGGAACATCGTGGGCATTGCAGCATCTCGGATGAAGCCTGGATATTCTCGTAAAAATCGGCGTATTCAATCATGAGGTTACAGGCCACTATCGGTAGCGGGAATTCCATCTTGACTTCCGTCTGTCCTTGCGCGAGCGTAATTTTCTTCGCTTTGTGCCACATCGCTGGCTTGTTCTTCAATTCCACGACAGCCTGCACCGATCGATTGTTATAGTAGACATTGATAGTACGAACCATCTTCGTTCTTTTTAGATCGCCGATGCGTAGAGTGATGCGGCTGATGGTGTGACTGCCGACTAGCTTCACTATTTGTGTCGTCGTCGTAAACTTAGAATCCACCTTGATAGATGACAGTTTGATCGTCGCCATTGACACCTCTGGATTATTGCACACGAGACAAGGTTCGCTCTCCAAATAATAACCGTCTAATTCAACAAATTGTGCCAAATTCACATAAAGATTTGCGTTGGAATGTCGCGCGAGTAGTTGATTCTGCGCATGCAAAACAGCTACCGCTTGTTCCATGTATGTATGCATCTTCTTTCCGGCATGCGGTGTTTTTAAACAGAAGTAACCGAGTAAGTCGACAAACTGCGCCGCTTTTCTGCCATAAGCTGGAAGTAAAGGCCATAGGCGCCATAGAAGATCTAGCAGGACCTCCTGATCAGACGGTCCACAGTTTCTAAAGTTTGAAAAATACATATTTTATATTTTCGAATCGATTAAATTATCAGAATATGTAATTACTAGAATATAAATAATGAAAAATGAATAATGAAATTGAAAAATACATATTTTATATTTTCGAATCGATTAAATTATCAGAATATGTAATTACTAGAATATAAATAATGAAAAATGAATAATGAAATTGAAAAATACATATTTTATATTTTCGAATCGATTAAATTATCAGAATATGTAATTACTAGAATATAAATAATGAAAAATGAATAATGAAATTGAAAAATACATATTTTATATTTTCGAATCGATTAAATTATCAGAATATATAATTACTAGAATATAAATAATGAAACTGACAACTTACTTATAAATAGCAAGTATAAGAGAATGCGCTTGCCAACGAACATTTGTGTTGTTTGTTTCAAGCAAGAAAGTCTGTATAAACTTTATTAGCAATGCAGGATGCACTTGTTTTTGGATTTGTTCAACCAACGTTAAACATTGTGCTTCTTCAAATTTAGCCTCTGTATCAGAATCCTCTGATTTTTCGCGTTCTCGTCTCTCTTTTGTGCCGGTCGTTGACTTAGAGTCCTGATGGAAACAGTAAAATGTACGAAATAAATATCAATCTCTTTAATAATGTAATAATTAACTCTATTTCGTCTTTGATACATTTACCTTTGATCTCGTATCTCTGGCTTCCTTACATTTGTTATTTGAACAAATAGCACATTGCAACAATTGAAGCACCGTGGGGCTTACACCTTCGTCCAAAAGCGTCGATATCGAAAACAGATATGACAGAACAGTGTTCTGCTTCAGGCAAAATCGTTGCCAATTTCCTGTACGGCTGGTAGCAATTTCCACGCAGCATTTGAGATGTTCGATCAGTTCTACCAATGAATCGTAAGGCAAACTGATAGAATGCGGACGCGCATGCAAAGGATCGTATCCACCGGTGCTGCAGCACTGTTGCACGGACTGATGATGCAAAAGTTTAAAAAGTTAGTGAGCTTCCAACGTTGGTTTTTCTTCAAAGTGCATTATTGTTCTTTAAAATTACCTGCACGTGAGATATAAGAGCGTGTAGATCTCGTAGTTGCCTGTATTTCTCCTTGTTGCCGCAAATGAAGAGCAGCAATTTACGTACTTGTCGTCTGACAAACGGCGTTTGGTATGACATCATGTATTCACAGAGATAGAAATACCACGGCTGTACAGATTGAGACAATTATAATGTACTCTTGCCAAAAAGAGAGTATAAAAGAAAGGTTACCTGTTCAAACGCAGGTTGCACTATCGTGCTTTCTGCATATTTGTGCACCTGGTATGGCAATCGTAACACCATCTCCGTAAGTAATTGAGGATAAGGTTCGAATACGTCGCCAGCATGGCCTTTGACATATTGACGCAAAAAGAACGGTGACATATCTGGAGGCGACATAGTAAGATGCTCTTTAAGCAATTGACCTCCTATCATAGTACCAGGTTCTTCGGTAGTGGTACTAATAAATCAAATTCATTCGTAAGATATTTGTACTGATTCCAAAAAAGTCATAAAAGTATCTGTGCAGTGAACTTACGTTTTCCAGTAATCTAGTAAGGCCTGTAACAGCGTTAGGCAATAGTCAATAACGCCAGCCTTGCTCAGTATTGCAGCAGTGGTCTGTGAAACAAAGTTCGGGTTGTCCGAGGAAGTTTTCGTGGCGTATTTCGAACGAGACATAAGAACGCCTAAGGAAAAAAAATAAGAGAGAGAAAATAGTAAAGATTATATATCCAATAATATATTATCATTAATATATATTCATTTAAGTTTGCAAATGCACTATTATTTACTTACTTAATAAGCGCATAATAACCAGATGGACTTCCCTCTTATTGCTGCGTTCGCATATATTGTTCGTATCAGGTTTATCCATTTCAAGTTCTTTTACGAGCATTTGCAATAAACGCTCGACGCATGCTTTGTCTCTTTCATCTTGACCATCGAGATCGGAAGTTAACATTAGCACAACCTAGCAGAAAATAACAGATTTTAAATTGTTTTCTTATTTATACGTAACTTCTCGCTACTGTATAAAATTACGGAAAAATACCTGCATAAACGGAATAGCGAGTACTCCTCGAACGTTTATCAGATTGGGCACAAATTGTGTAAATCTATCCAACAATAAAAGGCGTATAGCATGTAGTTTCACGGTGATCTCGCCAGTTGTGTCATTTTCTTGCTCCACACCCTGCTCTTGCTCCGTACCTTCTTCTTGCTCAGTGGTCTAATGGTGGTGACAAATAATAATTCATAAATATAAATATACTTATATCGTTTACTAATTGGTTCTACCATTCTTTGTTTCGAAACTTCTGAGTAAAATAACGAATATGCGTTAATAATACTATTTTAGATGTATATGAGAAACAAGTTTACGATAAAAAGTATTATTAACGCGTGCAATATGATCGTTTAGACGTAACTTTCTCGATAAAGCTATGAATGACATCTTAACTATTAAATTTCCACACATAATTGCAGATTCGGAGCCTCAATGGAATGCAGTTTGTATCTCTGACGAATGCTCAGTCTTTATAATAATTTGCTTACTCAATCCAAATAGTTGATTTCAAGTTATCCATTGCTAATTCATTCAGACTCCAATCACACATTAGAGGGATTCAACGAAGTCTTATAGCACGTTCAATAAAAATGTCTGAGATGAGAGATATTCGTTTAGTCCTAGTTGATTTGATATTTTCTAATAATGTTTTCGTGGCAGTGTGGGTTAAAGGCAACTTTTGAGAACGGAGGTCCAAGTTTTTGAACGATGGGCAATTCGATGAAAGAAGTTAAGATTAGTGCAGATTCGCTTCAGAAATGCAATATGAAGGAACACCCGTGAGATCCACTTTCAACAATATATAGTATTGAAGACAGCAGGTCTTTTAAGTATGATATTTCTCGCGAGATATATATACATATATATACACACATATATACATATATATACACACAATTGCCCTAACAACTAAACTCTCTATATTCCAATCTTTTATGAAGAATACCAGTGCAGTGTACTTCGCATATACCATACATATACATATATGCCATGCGCAATTTTAAAACAAGATATACTTTTACTTTAATGGTTTGACTGTACGATGAATATCTATAATATATGTACAAATTACTATGTACACATCTCTACAGATTACTGATTAATTCATAAAATAAGTATACAGTGATATATACACAACATAATTTTCAAATGAAAATTCAAATTCGATGAAGTAACGTACACAGGTATGAAAGTGATTTTTAACTTAGCAGTTATAAGTTATTCTTCACAGAGGAAATTCGAAATCGGTTTTCTTATACGAATTAAACATGCGAGAAGAATTAACAGTAAAAAAAACAGTAGATTCTCATCTAGGATCTCAAAATCAACTATGATCCCAGCAATAACAGAAGACTACGGATGAAGTCAGTCTCAAGTAAATAACGATGAAACGAGTTCGAGTGAAATAAGAGAAAGAATATTACATCATGGGTGAAAATAAACTTTGGTGTTTATAAGAATACATCAAGACGTTGAAACGCGAGTATCGTCCAGTCTCCGCCACTGCTTCTCCTGCTTTCAAGAACATATGTAAGTCTGCTACGTAACCTGTACTACAGAGTACACTGAACTTACAGTGAAAGTTGTGGGAACATCTAGAGTATTAGTTTCAGAACGTGGCGCTTGATTGACTCCAATTCCAATCGGAGGCATAGCGTCGGGAGCATTGTCTCCGTACGCGGAACTCCTGCCAGAAACATTATGCTCCCCTGTCATGCTGTCAACGGCGCTGCCTCCGCTATCGCTTCCACCGCTCTCGCTACCCTTGCTACCACCACTACCACCCTAACATAAAATGTGTCCCAAGCGTTACTACGATATGTGCAAGTTCTAAGACTCTGTTGATCCACGTCCACATACTTTCGCTGAATAGCGCCAAGGCAGAGTACGTATGCTAAGATGTAACTCACTTGCTCGGCGGGAGATGTTCGTAGGGTACTACCATCGGTTGCGGCAGTTGATCCCTCATCGTCGGAGCCTCCCGCGGAGGCAGTCGTGTCGGAATAATGGCCAGCTTCTTGTCCCTAATTCGCAACATTAAATTTTTGCTTATCGAATGTCGAAAAATAACGACTGAATGTTCCATAAAATTTGAGTAACATTTGTAAAGGCGATATATTGTTACAAAGAAACATTACCTGAGTAGCACTAGGAACTTGTACCAATCCCTGCGTTGCTAAATTCTGCAAGCTCTGCAACGCAGAACCGCTTAGATTCTGGAGGCTCTGTATACCCTGCAAGTTAGGGAAACCTTGCTGGAATCCTTGCCGTAGTGCTTGCAAGTCAGCACCTCCTTCGTGATCTTGTAAACTGAGAGCTATTGCGAGCTCTACCATCGCTTCGTCATCAGCATCTGGAGGCACGTCGAGTAATTGCGGGAAATTACCCGCGCCGAGCAATGCTTCCAGCGGATGATTCACCACTCTAGCAGCTGCCGAATTTTGATTTCCCTCGGCGCCGAGCATAGCTGCCACTCTATCCACGGCTTCGACGGCTTCGATGTCAAATTGCTGTTCTACATCACGTTCCACAGTGTCTTGAGAGGCCTGCGATGGAACCGAGGTGGACTTTTCTTCGGCTTCGGCAACTACGCCTGTGTTATAACAAGAAATTATAATTTAATATATCCGATTTATTCTTGTAGTAGATTTATTCTTATAATGCTAAAATAGTTCTTATTCTCTATACCTGGCGTACTACAATTTGGCGGACTCGGTATATACACCCTCCTGCGTCTATATCTGGGCCTCAATACTCTGATTATTGCGTGCTTAGCGCTGAAGCTGATTATCGTATCTGAAGACAGTAACAACTGCAGATATAATTTAGCGGCAATCGGAGTATTATTTTCAACGTCGCATATAGTGAAGGCATGAATGATTTCCACAATGGCATGCACTGTTCCCTCAGCATGTGTAAGTCCTGGTACGACCACCGGAGCAAGTGCCATATTCTTAGGATATGACACATGCAAGGACCATAATATCTCCATCAATTGTATAACTAGGTGTTGATTTCCGTCTGCTTTTGTACGTGAACGAGCTTCTAAGCGATCTTTTTCGAAAACAGGCACTAGAAAAGCAAACAGCATGATATATTTGCTTCTCTGCAGTGAAGGAATATTAATAATTACAATGCATACCGTTACTCTCATCAATCGACTTATTCGCATATTGCTCGGCAAATTTTGCGAGATTATGCGGACGAGAAACCGCAATAGCACGAACGATAAGTACAAGTCTGTAAAAGTTCTCCGCGTCGATATCACATGAGTCATTGGCCTCTCTCATTGATTTTAAGGACTCAAGCACGTGCGATAACAATGCGTGGTCCTGAAGAAAATGCAGAAAAACTTAAGTAGAATATATGTACAAGTGTGAGAAATTCTTAATAAATAAATTATTATTACCTTATGGAAATGATAAGCCTGTTTAGTGTTGTGAAGAGCAGCTAACAAAGCTATTGTATGCATTTGCACAGATGGTGGTGTAGGTAATATTAACAATTGCGAAGCAACATCGATCGCTGTGGATTTTAACGACGGTTTGTTGTCGTCATGCGAGGATAAGATAAACGAAGATTCCAAGACTTCCAGAATACTGGATATCATCCTATAAGTTAAAAAAAAATGGTTAAAGTGTATTGTTACTGATAAAATCGATCAAGATATACAAAATTAATCGTGCACTTTCGTGACAAATTTATATGATATTTCCTAATTAATTAATTAAATTTATTTTCACATAAGTAATTGGTACAAATAGTGATATAACCCACACATAAGGATAATTTGTTAAAGAGAAGAAAGGATAACAATAGACTAATTTCCTGAAAAATGATTACCGAAATTTATTTCGCATGCTATCAGCCAAAGACATAAAGTTAAAGACAAATGTTTGCTCTTTTTCGTCAAACTACCATTAGGCCAATCATAAATCGTCAACTAATTCTGTGATGACACAAATTGCCAAATCTAGTCCTATTTTTGCGATAATAAAATCGTAATATGCTCTTACCTTTCTATGTTAACCGAACTATCCTTTGTTGTTCTGATAATGTCGTCATTGCATGGATTAAAGAATACTCTTTTTATAAAGTAATTATAACTAATGTATCACATATATAAAAATTATTTTAACATACTTATTGATTGAACATTAATATGAATATTGACGTACTTATCGGTTGAAGATAATGGCGCAGGAGAAACGATAGTGTTGTCAGTTTCATTGTTGATCGTCGTCACTGGCGCAGATGTTGGTTGAGGTTCCTCTATCTCTTCAGGCCAACCAAATGCATCCTTAGTCTTACCATATCTTTATGAAAAAAAAAGTATAACATCAATTTAATGTAAATATATCATGTCTGCATTTGCATCTCATGTATCTGTCTAAAGACATGATATTGTATTGTAGTGTTACTAACATTTTTATGGAATCAACCATAATAACACCTTCTGGATCTTGAGACGGCCCAAAAGTGATCGTTAATTTTTTGTCAGCTTGAAGGCTTTCCTCTCTAGTTAAAGGGATGTCAAACCAACGACTTCTGGTTAACGTAGTCCGTATACTTCTGCCGAATACCTTTGCGAAGGCGATAATCGTGAAACTTGATTGAAATATAATACAAAAAAAAACCTTTATATACCACAAGAACATACATCTCGACTTACCTCGACATACAGAGGTGCTCGTTGAATGTCCTGATTGCCGAAAAGTACTCTTATTCCCGTCATTACTAAAATCGCATCGTTATTTGTAACTTCCACGTTAAAACCCATAGCTTTCGTGGAGACTACGTACATCCCAGTGGTGTTTAAACGATGTTTGATTTGTGCGACATTATAAATTTGTAGTAGATCATTGCCACCGAATTCGACGTCATTCATCATTTGACAATGTTCGAAGAAATCAATAGGAAACGTGACATGTGATCCCGATGGCTTTCCTATCTTGTTAGTTTTTTTCTTTCGTGTCGGTTTAATGCCAGAGGTAGTGCTAATCGGTTGTACGGTGGATGACATCCAAAATCCAGTTTGCTCCATACCAGCCATATAAATTCTCAGACTTCCATCTTCGCATAACAGTATTAGAGTCGTGCGATGTTCAGCATTCGAACTGGGATGTCGAATCGCAACCATATCCATAATCTTCGCCTTCACAGGTACCACTTTAATCTCTTGTATCATGATCGTGTCGGGTTTAATCATTAGTATTACTGGATTATTACTGGTTTGCATAATCGAACAAACCAATCCAGGATGATTCGCCACTTCGCTCCATTGACACAAAGGTTGCGGCTGGTTATTATTGGATTTATTCCCGTTAGTCTTGTTGGCCAGATTAATTTGGAACACTACGGTAATGTCGGAGACCATGTGTTTCAACGGCGCTATAAAGCTCTTACCGCAAGCGTAACTGAAGAACAGTAATTGCAACGCATGGGAGTAATAAATGGAAACTCCACCACTGCCCACTTGACCGTTGTCCTTTAGCTCCGGATGATAAACGTCTAAGGTATTTGTCACATAAAAAGCACCGTGCTTAGCTAAGCTCTCCTCGTCCATCACTTGGCTATAAATGTATCCGGCTGAGGACATTAACAGCATGTGGAATGTACCATCCTCTGAGTGCATAAAGGTACAATCCCTTATCTTTCCCGTTGGCACAAGGAAATAATATTGTGGACTCAACGCATCTCTTCCCAAGTCGTAAATTTTAACAAAGTCGGCGGTGACCAATGCCAATTGCGTCTGTGCACCAGGAAGCCATAATGCCTTGATAATAAAGTTCCCGCTGTCGAGCTGAGGATGTAAGACTAAATGATCGGACACAGTTCCTGAGCTGTTGAATGTAAGCACGTGACAATCTTTAAATCCACAAACGGCCAAGAAGTCCTCGTTCCATTGGTTTCCAGTAACCGAAAGGACAGTGAAAGGTACTGGAGCTGAAGCGAGTCTTGTCAAAGTTAACTTTCTTTTGGAAGAATCAGCTTGCTTCAGCAACGCACTAAGTTGTAACACTGTTATCTTCCCCTTTTCATGTGAAACTGCTGCTTGAACGAAGACACGTCAATTATAGCTTTATCTACTTATCAACAAGACTGCAAATAACTATACTATTTTGTAAACTCACCTAAGTGTTGTCGTTTACCATGTGGAGATGAGAGACAACACATGGCGACACGTCGTATCATATGAGCGGATAACAATTGTCTAATTGTTTGACCCTGATCTCCTGAATAATTCATTCTCACATTTTCAAATGCACCCTCCTGAGATCCCAAGGTTGGTAACTAATAGAGAAATAATATATATTTATTAGAGAGATGTTATATATATACATAACACATATACATAGAATAAAAATATCAAACAATATTTTATTACCGCATGCGTAAAAAATCAAATTGTTTAACAACTATAAATTCTTACAAGTTAGTTAAATTTTGTGGCATTCTTATAAAGTTTAATCCAAAAAATAATCAAATGGTATCAACGCTAATATTACAGAATAATACTATAGAATAATATGCAAATACCATAAGTTGATCTGTATGTTCAAACTTCTTATCAAGTGTATGTAAATGTTTAAGCGCCAATTGGGCTCGTGCATGGCAACCAACTGGCGAGTAACGCTGACAAGATACATCCACTGCAGGCACCAATACATGTGTTAAGTCCACTAACGAAGACACTAATCCACTTTTCCATAGTTGAGAATATATCCAATCTTTAGAAGATTCTACAAATATTAATTATTTAAATATTAGTTAACAAGTATAAATTAAATTATAATCACATTAGATGACATTTCAAATTTTCGTTTCCGCTCATTTTTATCCATTTATAAATCAAATAAGTAAAACCTAATAGAAAGTGACAACAGAATGATATTTATAACAAGTGTTATTTTTTTTAAAACTGTATAATATTATTACCCAGTTGCTTGGCTAGACATGCTTGTTTCTGAATGTCACGTCCGCTTCTTTCGTGTTTATCATACAAATGTACAGGACTAGATGCTCTTCGGCGTAAGCTGCTTGTGAGGAGCAGATTGCTTTCCACGGGAGCTCCAATATTGTTGTATGGTATATTACTGCCTACCTGATGTTCCGAACTTTGCGGGCTACGTTTCGTCAATGCTTGGCATGATCCGTCATCTTTAGCGCCGCAATCGCAAAAGAAGTTCCCGTATTTGGCATATGTCACATCGTGTCCGCGATGACACACTCGCGCGCATACGGTGCAAACACCGACTCCATCGACCATGTTGCACGTATGACAATGATACCAATGTTGATTCATAAATTCTTTTTGCGTAATTGTGAAAGTGCAAAGTTTGTTGCACAGACTGTCTTCGTCCGAATCCTCGGCAGCGCTATCATCGTCCTCGTGCGGAATTTCGTCCACCCAATCGCTGTCATTCACATCGTTATTAGGAATAGCACCTTCCCACGGTGGACTAGTTGCTCGATCTTGCGACTGCGCCTGCTGTGGACAAATCGCACCCACTATGTCGGCTATGTAATTTAACAAACAGCAACTAGCTTCGATGTATAGTAATGGCTTGTCGAGAGTCTGGGGATCCTTATTCATGATTTGCTCTTTGCTGTACAGAATAAATTCCATAGTGAGTACATTACGAGAGAGAGGGAGAGAGAGAGAGAGAGAGAGAGAGAGAGAGAGAGAGAGAATATAAAATGTTCGATTACAATAAATACAGACAATTTCATTCTTATCGGAATATCAAAATTAACGCGCCTATGATATGTAAGCAGACTTTGTAACTTCAAACATCCTTAAAAACCTACCAAAGTTCGACCCATTCAGTCGCAGCTTTAAATAGTAATCTATGTCCTTTCTCTGATCCAGCATCGGCCAGTGTAGACATAATATGCATCAATTCCGAGAACCTATTCCCTTCGATTGTAGGAGAAAGAATATTGTACGCTAATGGTATAAGAGCTTGGAGAATAGTTATCGAGACGTCTACACTAGTATTGCTGTTAAAAAATATATATTCAGTATAATTTAGTTTTTAAAGGAGCATATAATTTAATTTTTACTGATAATTGATTTTGAAAATTCACCTCTTATCTTTTACTATATAATTTGTAAGCGCCCGCAAGAAACGGCTATTTTCGTGGATTGAGTGCTGTTCGTCGTTATTAGTCACAGGTTGATTGTTGGTGCTGTCAGATACCGAAATCGCCCATTGAACTTGTTCGTTATTAGATGCATTGTTTTTCTCATCCGGTTTCTGACTATCTTCTGGTGTACTAGAGACAGCTACCACTCTATAATGATAAATTATCATTTCATATCAACGCAAATAAGTATAAATGTATATCTCGCAAAACTAAAATGACGAGTACGTCATTCTAGTAACATACGTATTTGTGGCAGCAGTTGTAGGTGTTGGAATATTCGTTGTAGAGGTACTCGTCGGTATTTTACTCGTTGCTCCTAATATGACGTGTCTAAACCAACTTTGCAATTTCTCACTTTCGACATTGGCAAAACTGGCCACAGAATTGCAGAGACGATCCAACGATCCGTCAGTCGTTTTTTCGGCTAATACGCACAGGTTTTATGTAAAAAATAAAACTGATATATTTTCTCCATATCAAAAATACTTTAAAAGTCCTTATAAATTAATTTATGTTTACCTGTTCTGAACAATGCGTTGAAAAAGTGTAAAATGTAAGTGCTAAACTGTAGGGAGGCTTGAAGTGACGTTATAGACAACAAGATAGATACAAGACTGTGATTTGAATCAGAAGCAAAAAACATGTCTAAAGCTTTACATCCAAGAGGTTTCTCCAAAAGCCGCTCCCAATATTTGATACATTGCTTCAATATTTCCTCATCGATAACAACACTAAAAATCGTATAATATTTATGTATAATAATCGTGATATATTAGAACATTAGTCGATCAAAAAACTTCTACTCGTTTACAAATACGTTATCGCATTTACCTAATAGATCCATTTGTAGTATCAGTATAGTCGATTATCAAATTGTAAGTATGATTTAGCACAAACAAGTGCTCTCGCAAGTGTCGTGCTTCATTGTCATTATCCTGTCCTAATAATTTCGTTAATGTATTTGTAGCCATATCTCGAAGATAATCAGTGCGAGCATCCATGGATATTGAAATAAGGATGTTTACTGCTTGAGAATGTATGTCTGACTGCTGTTCCGGAGATGCCGCAGCACTGAAATAAAAGTATCGCGTTAACGAATAGGGAATTAGAAAAGCAGAAAATTCAAAAACAGAAATTAATATTAAATGGAGATTATAATTAATTATAAATATTTTGAAACTTACGTTATATATTCCATTATAAATGAAATCAAACAATGCAGCAAGTTTTTCAGAGACGGATTAATAGAAAACGTTGGATGTTCAGACAGGGAACTAACATGATAACTCACTGTAGTGAGAATATAACTTTCAGCTGGTATTATATCATTTGCATATGTATGCTGTAAAATCAAAAGTATATTATTTTCTTGTATCATATGTACAATAGACTTACAAACCTAATATATATATATATATATAACACAAATTTTACTTTTCAAAACACTTCTATTTTCACAATTATTAACTTACCCAAGTTACAAGAGGAAATGCTATACTCTTCCACTTATCTAACGCAGATTTAATGCTACTCGGCAAATATGAAACCAACGATGCTTCTGTTCCCCAATTTGCACCTGCCATTGACAGAATATTATCCAAAATTAAATAGTCTCGTGTATCATATTTCGTATCCTCCTCAGTAGATTCGAATGTATGATATAATATATTAGACCGACATGATAATAGAATTGCTTCTGTCAATGATAAAATATGTGGTAGAATTTCAATTATCATTTTACTCCTGTTTGAAGATGTAGAATCTGTGTTTTGTGGACTTCTACAAAAAGATTCGCATAATTATAATATAAAAGTAATATAATCTATAAAAAATACCTCTAAATACAACTTAATTTACATACTTAGTGGTTTCAATATTCTCAGTCGAGTTCTTCGATATGTTCTCATCCATAAGAACTTGTAGTTTTCCTACAACTGCAGCCAGTATGTATAAAGAACCAAGTTTTGGTAAAGACGTTTTTGGCATTATTTTATCAGTAGAGCTATATTCAGGTTTAAGTGAAACAATACAATTTTTTGCCAAGGTAACATCATATTTGAGGGAATTTACAGTAGATGACACTGTTTTTAATAAATTTTCAGCATACTGTGTGTACATTCCTTGTTTTACCAAACAATCCTATAAAAAAATAATCATTAATGTAGCACAAAAACACAAAGACATCAGCTATGTTATTTTACCTTCATCCAACCGGTGAAAGTCTTATATGCAGCTCTTGGCCCCCATATTAATGAATGAAGTAACATTGGTCCAGCTGATATTTCCTCGCCAAGAGCAAGCTTATTCATGTAAGGAGTCGAGGGAGGTAACATCAATAATAATCTATTATAAATACATACGGCTTATTACATTTTGTACATATATATTACAATTAAATCTAATAAAAATATTACAACAGTGTAAGTTTCCAATATATAAAATCATGTAGTGTATGTCCATGTATATGTAATCTACAAAAGCATTTTATACTTACTCCCAACATATAGAAAAACAATAGTGAATTGCACACAGTCCTGTAAATGTTATTTTTTCTTTATTATCAGCACCATTTTTTTTGTGCATATCTGTTTGATTAAGCACATTCAAAATATCAATCAATGCATCGACTAAAAGAGGATATTTCATTTTATCCGGTGTGCCCAGAATAAAATTGCAAGCCTGTAGAATAATTTATATTATACATAACTGTTTAAAAAATTATTACAGATGAAAGATTCAGTGTTTGCATGAAAGGTCTGTATCATAAAAAATTGTATTAAAAGAATAGTTACATAATTCCTCTTTATAGTTATGAATCAAAATGAGCAAAATAGTGGAGTGCAATTTTTCATGTTAAAATCTATTTTTGTAAGAAAATTCGCTCACATTTTCTTTGTAATGATTTTTTTTGTTTTATTCAAATATTATACTTACTAATCCATCCAATTTTGGAGCATCCTGATTATTAAAATCTGTTCTCGATAAATTATAAAATCGTGGTTTCATTGAAAATTCATCTTGTGAGCCGTATTTACGATAATTATCCTCTATTTCTACCCAAGGAGTAAAGGCTCTGCTGTTTTGTTTATTTGCATCTTTTGTATCATATACTAAACTTGTAGCAGAGAACAGATTCCACTGTACCTATACACAGAAAGAGAAAATTAAATTTTGCAAAAACTAGAATTAATGTAATTAATGTAATTAGTGTAATTAATATAAATGTACAAGATATTTACTACCACTCAGGTGGCGCTTTCACACTGGTGGCCCTGTTATCTTGCATCAGTCATACAGACCAATATTTTTAATTTAGCATTCAGTATCGATTCCGTATTACAAAAATATCAAGCAATCAAAATGAAATATTATGAATGATAAATGAATATAATGAGTGAATGTATTACGGAACAATGATAATGAAGAAATTACCGAATGCCTTTGAAATTCATATATAAATATACCGTGGCAGACATGTATATAACAAATACATATATCTTACTTGTTCAAGCAATACTGGATGTGCGTCATACAGATGCTTCATCATATACTCAAGTAACAGTAATAATCGAGATAAATGCAACAACTGCGAATCTTTCATTGGCGTTTTGACCGCTTCACTGCAACGCACTGCACCACTTCCAGTTACCAATAATACAGACTTCTTTTGCATTAAATTCAGGGAATGGAATAAGAAGAGAACTAGCTGAGCGTGTTCTACGTTTAAATCTACAAACATATATCAATAATTAATGTCTAGTGATGAACAATAAAGTATTATGAAAATAACGTTACATAATTTCCAAATTTATT
>NW_022639454.1:4264981-4277177 GCF_010583005.1 Odontomachus brunneus | reverse complement strand
ATATATATATATATATATATATATATATATATATATATATATATATATATATATATATATATGTAAACAATCATATAAGCAAATGTTTATTGGTGAATTTTCTGAACTGTACCTTCATTTTCAGCTTCATATGTAGCTTGAGGATTGCATACATTTTCAACCATGGTTGTTACTAATCGATGCCATATGCTTATACATGCAGCTTCTCTTTCCAATTGAGGTTTTAACAATAATACCTAATTATAAAAAATTTTAGATATATAGATCAGATTGTTTATTTTGCTAACAATTAGTTTTAATGCAACTATAATTTAAATGAATAATCATAACGCACCTGTGCCAGTACGCTGAGAGTACGTGGATATACCTGAAGAGGCCAAGTGGTTGAGCTACTGTTTTCCGTAGACCACGGACTCACGCCCAAATGTTGGAGCAAGGTATTTTGAAGAGCTTCACTTAGAGTATTCCAAGCGAGCAGGTTGTGCGTATAACGACTTAAAGCTTGAGAAAATTCCGAATACATAGCGCCCAATGTAGCACCATAAAATGCAGAAATTGTACCTAAAAGTACAATTTTATATTAATATAAAATATAAAACATAACGAAAACCACAATGTAAAACAAAGTCTTAATACAAAGCGTACAAACAACATTTTTACATAAACTCACCTGTTTCCGTTCTAGCTGTTTCATGATCTAGATCTCTTATAATTGCTGCCAATATAACCATCTGTTGTTCAACTAATCCATTGACCACATATTCTCGAACATATGTACTTCTGCTTCCAATTAAATACTTATTCATAAATTGGAATATTTTTGTTGCAAGTGAAATATACTATAAGGAAAAACCGAAATTAATTAACATATAAAATTTTATAGTTCATCAATTTATAGTTCATTTATAGTATCATCAATAGACTCAAATTATATATATTCGTTACGTTCAATATATGTTTTATTAATTTGTTTAAATAATTATACTTAGGAACGTACACCATGTGGTTCACGATTGTCAGGAACGATAGTGGTAGTAGTAGTACGTTCCGCGCTTGCTTCATTATTCGTTTCCTTATTAGTATTTGTGGAAGTTTCATCCGAAGGAGCAATGGTTTCTTCAAACCATAGTCCCAAAATAGGTTCGCTGTCCTCCTCTACCGACATAACAGTTTGTTCTATATATGTAGCGAACATATATCATTATGTTAATAAAATTATCAGTATGTTAATGTTTGCGTGCACACTTCGACGTTACATCCAAGTTTATATATTGCACATAAAGATTATACATACACACACACATATTTTAAAACTAGCTTCTATATGTCAGTTATATTGATATATGCATATTTAACAAAAACTAATATATATTTTTTATATATTTAAATATATATTTTTTATATGTTTTATAAAATAAAATTGTAAAATACTAAAGAGCATCTGTACTTATTACTATTGTATCTATTTACAGTATAATAAAAAAAATATAATAAAAAAAAGAACTTGCTATTCTAGAGATGTAAAGAACATAATTTGCAGCATACATACATACATTCCAGATATACTTTTCACATAAACAATATACTTATCAAATACTAAAACATATAAATGCATATAAAATATATCATATTAGACAGATATATATTACCCTCATCAGTAGAATTCTCTGAACAACTCAACAAATCTTCATAGTATGTAGTAGAATCAGATTGACTTAATGCATCTCCTTCCAAAGGATGCTTTTGTACTCTTTTCAGTGTACAAGCCTACAAAAAACGGAATGTACATATAACACATTATTGTTTACTAAGGCAAAATTATAGATGCATGCAAAATAAAATCAATTTCAATACCTTTCTGTAGCTAATAGTAGCCAGATAAAATAGCAAGTGATTTAACGGCACCGCTTGTAAAAAGGTTACTGCTCTTTGCAATGCAGTAGCAGTAGACAAGATATCCAATGGTGCTGGTTCAGGAACTGCCACGACCAAGTCAGAATTGGCCTCGATAGATACATCTTCGAGAAGCGCACTCATTAAGTTCAGTGCATGTGATGCTAATGCCACTGACAACACGCCAAATCCTTGTTGCCTGATTATACAAAAATATTTTTATTTACTCCTAGCATCACATAAACTTTGATATATATTCTTCTTAATTGTAAGAGAATGTGTGTGTAAAATATAGTTCCAGCAGTATGTGATACTGTGTATATAAAATAATTTAAAATATAATAATTACACTTTCATAAGATTTACACGCCCACTTGCATCTCGAGCTTTACTGGGTGATTTTCCTTTTTCATCTTTCCCCTTATCTGCAGCGCTAAAACTGCTTACAGTTAATTGTGCTTGCAATCCAGCAACTAAGAGCCATACACCAATAAGTAAATGATTTTGTAAAATCTGAAAAATAAGTATATAATCAACTATATAATGTAATTAAGAGAAGAAAATAATTATAATACTAGAAAGATAGATAATAAAATAGTTACATGTCCTCCTGCGCGTGTGCTATTTTTGATGACATTTGATACTTGTCCAAATATTTCTAAACTTTTTTCAACAACTGTAATCGCTAGAGTGTCGTATTCTTCATCAGTAGTTTTTGTATTCTGATTGGTTTGATTACTTCCAGTGGTATTTGTACTACATTTAGGTGATACAGCATTAGTTATGCCAACTATACTTGATGCTGTTGCATTTGCAATTGAACAATACAGGCAAGACATAGTTAACAGTGACAATTTTTCTAATTTCTGTGGTGTTAAAGGTTCAAGTATTGGAAGTGACATCACATTATGTACAATATTAATGTCGCTAACAACAGAGTGTAGATTATGTCTTATAGTATGTGCTTCTGATGCATTGGCAGGTAAGCTGAATCCTTTTTTAGATAAATATGCTTGATACTTTCTTGTATAGCGCGACAAATGTGGAAGATTTAGACACATATCTAACAGAATATCGCCTGCCCCCATATTCTGCAATGTGCTTATATTATTTGCAATAAACATCACCTATAACAAAATATATTTTCAATGTCTCCAATTTATTTTATTCTGCTAATACAAAAATACTTTATTTTAAACAACAATGTTAGAATTATAAATGCCTACTGAAAAAATATAACTTAGAGATTAAGAGTATAAAACAGAAATATTTTGTATAATCATAAATATTTGTTTGTGCATCAAATATACAAACCTTAGTATCAGGATGTGTTTCATTTGTTGTACCATTTGTATTTTTGCTTGTACTATCTGCAGAGTTTTCATTAGCAAGAATCATAGATGATGAAAAATCTTGCAATGGCATTGTTAACTGCTCAAGAATACTAGTGGATAAATCACAGCGAGACCGCATAGATTCTTTTACAGATTGTTGAGAAGATTCCTTTTCTTTTCCTGCAGATAATGGTTTTGAAGAAGGTGGTACCTTAGCATTCTTTATTGCAGAGATAAGAGCTACTTCTTCTGCAGATGACAGCAAAGACTGTCCTGTACATAATGCACGTATTGGGAGCAATAACTGCTTTGTGGTCAAAATAGTCTGTGTGGTATCTGATTGAGTTTGTTGTTGTTGCAATTTTTCCACAAAAAGTGTGAGCAGTACTTTACATGCTTGATAAATGATAGATATTTGACACTTGGCAACTGGAAAAGGTTTTGCAAGAGTTAGTATAACATTGTCTTATGTATATAAATAAATCTATAAATAAAAGTTCTATGAAGCGCTTTAAATTATTTCTAACTAAAAGTATATAGAATTGCATAATGTTTAATATACAATATGCAATAAAGGAAAACAAAGAAAACACAAATATAATTGTAACTTCAAAAGAACAGACTACTTACATACTATGTGCAAATGTTTTTATACATTTATTCATGTACGAATATACGATATTACTTACATGAACTTGCGCAAGCGCTAATATAATCCGCGGATAGCGCAGCACAAATCGTGAAAAAGGTATCGTATTGCTCGTCGTGAGAAACAAACTTATTCTCGCTGTAAAATAAAAAATAAATGTCAGCTGTACTGTCGAGCAAAATAGACCACACGTTATAGAATAGACTCGAACGATGACAGGCATCCATTTCCGTATTGTCACCGAAGAGGGACATATTTTAACATAGCCGAAATGACCGTTTTAGCGTAACCGCACGATCAACGGAAAATTGTATTTACCTCTTGAGAATACTCTTTGCAAGTCCGAGAACATCATTTTTATTAAGTGAACGTGAAGTTCCTATTATCGGCTTTAATAACGCAGGCCACTCATCTTGACCACCACTTTTCGCCGCCATTTTCGATACTGTGAGAGTCGCAACGAGTCGTTCTTGTCCTTTACATCATCAGTAGCGATAATCACTTTTCATTGGTCCTTTCCGATATAACTTGTACCGAAATAAATAAAAGTTGAATTCAGTATATAATGTATATATGACATGAGTAGACACAAAAACTGAGAATATTCTTACAATATATCCAATTATTCTGTAAGAAAAAAATTAGTCTGATTATGATTGTTTTTAACAAAAATCAATGCTGTACACTAAAGCTTTGCTAAGTAATTTACAAATTTCACAGATTTTATTAGGTTAAGTTATACATTCATATGCGATTCACATTTCAATTATTACAGTTACTATTTATCATATGATGAATTTATCAAGTGCATCATTTAAAAAATTCTTCGGATTTGCTGTTAAGTCGTGAATTTAAAAATAAAATATTGTCTAACACTAAAGGCTCGTCTACAATTTCTGTAAGAATATGGCCCATATTCTCCTCTTTTATCGATAAAAGGGGTGTATATCAGTTGGACACGGGGCAATTGGACACAGTCCAATCACAAGTCGCTGTTCCAAGGGACCCTACAAATGTCTCTAATCACACGGTGCTGTGATTGGCTGTGTCCAAATGCACCGTGTCCAAGTGCACTGCTCCCGATAAAAGTGCCTTAAATGTAGCTTCTCAGCCAATCAGGTGTCTCCTAAGCCTCTTTTAAAGGCACTTTTATAGATAAAAGAGGATTCAGAGGCTGCGTTCCTTTTGGGCGCTAACACGCTTTAAGCGCTTCTAAAGCCCATTCTACAATTGCGTGAACGTGGTTGTAAGTGGTTGTAAGTGATTACGACACCAATCAGAGTAAAGCAATCAGTGAATAAAACATTCGGATTGGTTGACTCTTAAGCCCATTCTACAATTGGGTAAGCGTAGTCGTGAACGTAAGAGTCAACCAATTCGAATGTTTTATTCACTGATTGCTTTATTCTGATTGGTTGTCGTAATCACTTACAACCACTTACAACCACGTTCACGCAATTGTAGAATGGGCTTTACGTTCACGACTACGCTTACGCAATTGTAGAATGAGCTTAAAGGGACGTCTACATTGGAAGTAAGCAGTAAGAAGTAGGAAGTAAGAATAAGAAATTGACCAATTATAGTTGATTATTCTTCTCACATTCGACTGTGGTTGGTCAATTTCTTACTCTTGCTTCTTACTTCTTGCTATTTACTTCCAATGTAGACGTCCCTTAAGTGTCACGCTGGCTGCGTTCGTTTTGGCGCTTATAGCGCATGTAAGCATCATTTATCCTTGTTTAGTATTTGATAGAAACAAGGATGAAATGATGCTCAGAGCGTTGTAAGCGCCAAAACGAACGCAGTCTCTATCTTTCTTCCGCATTTAACGATAAAAATAGGGTGCTTTCCAGTTATGTTTTGTGTGTTAAAACTGTTTATTGGTTGTATATTATCTTACAAAATATTTTAGATAATATGTGACCAATAAACTGGTTTTGTCTTCTTCTTCTTCTTAATTGATCCGGAATTCCTATTCCATAAGCCACCCTAATAGCACAGATGTCCAGGGGACATCCAGAGGACATCCTAAGAACGTCCTGAGAACATTCTTCGTCCTCAGAACGTCCTTAGGACGTCCTCAGAAGATCTTGTGCTGTCTGGGCAGTCTTATGAAAATGATGGATGCGTTCACAGAGAGTGGAATCATATAGTGATATTCGTATGTTTCAGGAAGATTTCCAATATGAGGTCCGCCTTGGCATTATCTGAGAAAGCGATGTCCACAAAGCAGCAGTTGGGATCTGCTCCGGCTTTATAAAGGTTCCCAGACAGCACAAGATCTCCTGAGGACGTCCTAAGGACGTCCTGAGGACGAATAATGTCCTCAGGATGTCCTCAGGATGTCCTCTGGATATCCCCTGGACATCTGTGCTATTAGGGTTGATACACAATTTGTTACTTTCCTCAGTGTAATCAGAGCACTGTAGAAAGATGTGATCGATGCTTTGTACGGCATGGCCACACTGGTATGCTGGGCTTTCCACAATATTTTTATCGGCTAAATGTTTGTTGGAGAGGACATGATGCGATCTGAGACGAGATATCAAAAAGTTAACTTTGCGTGGTAAATGAGATACTTCAAAGAAACAGGATTTTTCCAGAAACTGGTTTTGTGTACACTCGTGGTCTAATGGCTCTTGCATACAGGGCGCGGTAATACTTGCCGCGCGGCTGAAGTCCACGCGACAGCCAATCAATATGTTGTTTTTCCGTAAGAGCTAGAAGGTTATTACGGAAAGCAGCATATTGATTGGCTGTCGCGCGAACTTCCGCCGCGCGGCAAGCATTACCGCGTCCTGTGTGGAGAAGCCATTACTGCGCCCTGGTGCAGGAGCCATAACAGTTTTGTGCCATGTGAAACCTTCCTATCAAACAACAGAACGGAATAAAAACGGAATTACTCTGATTGGCTGACCCCCACTATATCTCTTTTCCGTAACTGTTCCGTTACGCTATTTCTTTCTCCATCTGAACGCACCCTTAAAGTAGTAGAAACAAAGGCGGCTCATAGCGGACACTTTAGAGAATTAACTGCGCGTTCCGAAATTCACTGCCAGTACTGAAATTCTATAATATACGTAACATAAACTATAGATTTTCAGTACTGGCAGTGTATTTCGGAACGCAGCCAAACCATCTAAATGAACAATAATTTATTTGCTAAACGTGATACTTTTTTTACACTTTCTAACTTTGTCCAAACCAAGACAATTCTGAATAAATTAAGTGAAGCAAAATAAAGTGACAGTGAAATTATGAATAAATTTTTCTGTCCTACAAATTCTGTTATTTAATTTACACACATACATTCTAGGTTATTAAGAAATATATTTATAATGTTTAAACAAATTTTAAGACATCCTGGATCATATAATTTACATCAAATTTTATTAGGTAAGGAGAAATTGTAAGATAACATAAACACTGACTTTAAGAAATATAAATTAGTATTTTAATTATTAATCTCTGGAAACTATAATGTGATCATATATGTAATCATATATATATTATATGTATATTATTCAATAACATATATTTTATATAGGTACACCAAGAAAAGCTATTGCTATATATCCCAATATAATTCAGTATGAGAGTACTCAAATGTTTACCACTGCTTCAGTTAAAGAAAAATGGGATTTATATAGTTCTATATGTTTAGAACGTCATCCAGTTATAATACAATCAATGCAAGAATTGGAATTAAGATTTTACAATATGTTAAAGAAGATTGAATTTGAAAATAGTCTAAAGTCTGATCATGAGCTGAGAAAAGAAAAAGAACTGAATCAGCAAAATATGAATGTAAAAGCTAGTGAAGATATGGATTTTGTTTCAATACAAACTGCACAAGACTTTGAAGACAGTAATCAAGAAGAACTAAACAATTTTAAATTTGCTCCAACAATTACAAGTATGTTATTATCTTCTCAATAACATAGCACAAGAAAAGATCTCTTATAAAATGTTTTTAAAAATTATATTTGATATAATGATATCATATGTATTATAAGAAAAGTTACTTGTAGTAGTATTAAGTTTTCTTATCTATTTTTAAAATATTAAAATGGCCTATGTATATTTGCTATACTTCTATATTGTGTGATATACTTCTGTGTGATTTATATAAATTCTTTTTATGATAACAAATGATTTATTTGTGTGCAAATAATTTCTAGAATTCGACGAACAAAATAAAACATCATCATTAAAACGTAAACTGGATAAAAACTTACTTTTATTAGTTCATCAAGAAGTGGGTGATACACATTATTGGATACCTCCTCAGGGTATTAGACATGAAGGAGAAACCATGAGACAAGTATATCTATAAATTTTTTTCTGCAATTTTATACATGTGTATATTATTTTAGCAAAGAGTAAAAATGATTTTATCATATATAAATACTTCATTTTTCCAGACAGCAGAAAGGGTACTACAAAACACATGTGGTACTAATATACAAGTAAAGTTTTATGGAAATGCACCCATTGGATTTTATAAATATAAATATCCTCGGAAGCTTCAAGAAAAAGGAAGCTATGGTGCTAAAATATTTTATTTTTTAGCAAAATATATAGACGGAGATATTACAAATAACATAAAATACCAGTGGTTAGATCACGACGAATTAGAAAAAGCATTACCTAGTGAAATGCAAAACAGTATTTCACAGTTTATGTTACATATCTAAATAATATATGAAATAAAATATTGTGTGTATATAGATCGTCTTTGAATATTATATTGAATTTCAGGAAGTAAAGATTAATTATAAGCTTTATTGAAAAAACTAACATTTAATATTAAAATAAATATATATTTCAGAATCGTCCAGATCTCTTTCGTCCAGTATATTTTGAATTATCTCTAACTTCTTTTCCTTGCCGTCGCCGTCTCTCTTTCTTTTCTATAATCCATTCTCTACTCTTCTTTAATGGTTTACCTCTGGCTTTTTTTATATATTCCCTGTAATATAAAATTTGTATAGGAATTTTTATTTTTATCAAATAAAGTGTAAAATAAAATATAGTAATACATAAATATGTATTACTATATTTATTGTACTATATGTATATAGTAAATGTTGAAATAAAATAAATGTACTAGACACTTAAAATTAATAGCATAGTTCTAACTGTACATTACAAGATAATGAATATCATTCAAATATAAAGATTATACCTTTTTGATGTATAAGAGGCAGTTTGGTTGTCACTCTCTGTACCTAGTGCTTTTGGAAGGGCAACAGCACCACCTGTCATTAAAACTAAGAACACTTTCTTTGCTTTTGTACTATTTGGAAAATCTACGACCACACCACCAAAGAAACCAGCCTTTGTAGCTTGTGTGGTAACTAATTCAATTTGTTGACTGTTCTCTGGGTAGAATTGCAATACTGCTCTTGCATTTCTCGACAGACACGCAAACAATAATGAGAAGAAACAATATAAACGCTTCACAGGATTGTGTGAAGCTTTGTCTGCATAGCAAAGCCATTGCAATGCAGAAACACTGACAGCACCATCAAATATACCAGCCCTAAATGGCATTCCTTGACCCATATCTCCTAAGATCAAGTCACCATCTGTTTCTCTTTCTTTAGCTACATCTGTATAATATTAAATATATATAAACAAAATTAAAATTGGCTATTATATGTAATAAAATTATATTATGATTATTATTTATATACAAATTATATTAAATCATCATTTATATACAAACTATTAAATATAAATATTGCAATATAATTTAAATATTTACCAAGCATAGCTGAAGATATATCAACACCCATCCATATATGTCCCTGTTCTTCTAACACACTACCACTGAGACCTGAGCCACAGCCAATATCTAAGAGCAAACAACTCTGATCTTCAGGTAATGCGAGAAGTTCTATAGCACGTTCACACATCTGTACTTGAATATCTATCATACGAGAACTGCAAATATATGGATTTTATTAAGAGATATAGATACATATAAAATTAAGAAAGATATAAATACATATAAAAATATGAAAATAAGATATAAATACATATAAAAATTATATAAAGATTTATATAATCTTATATAATACATATAAATAATTATATAAAGATTTACCTTTGAGTATATTTCTTGGCTTCTGTTTCATTATAGTACTGTCACAGAAAAAGAAAATATAAAATTAGTTTCTTCATTAATTTATTAATATTAAAGAGGACACATAATCTATAATTATACAAAAAACTTTATTATATATATTTAAATAGTAGTGAGTGTGTTACTATATTCCTTAACCTCAAAGATACAGTAATTCATTATAAGTTGAAAAGTTATATAAATCAAAATACTTACCACCTCAGGTGGTGCCATATGTTCTGGACGCTTAGACATAATGTCTGTTTTATAACTAATAATTTATAACTTTCAAAAATTGTTGTAAGAATATATTCAATAAACACGTGAAACACAAATATAACCTACTCAAACAAAAGCTGCGTTCCGTTTCACGCATATGCGCGCATTTATCCATAGTTCATGTTACGTATATTGTAGGCAATGCGCGCATAATGTGTGAAGTGGAACGCAACCAAAGAGTATACTTCTTCTTCTTCTACTGATTGGTTGACGAGAAAATTATTAAACCCCTCCCGAAACAATAGGTTTGTTCTTTCGACCTGAACTGGCTGCACTAGTTCACGAAGTTTGCACTAATGCGTTCTTTCGATCAGAACAGTGCAAGAAAATGTGTTCTTTCGAACAGTGCAGGCTGAACTAGTGCAGCGAGTTCAGTGAACTGACTGCCCTAGGTCTGGAGGTAGAGCAAGCAGTGCAGGGCAGCTAACCGAAAAAATTTAAATTTGTATCTATAACCTGTAAAATCGGTATACCTAGTTGACATTACGTAGAAGAAATAATCTGACGATGGAATCTATAAACAGTAAGTAAATACTTAAATATATAATAAATATATAATGTAGATAAATATATAATAAATATATAATGTAGATAAATATATAATAAATATATAATAAACATATAATGTAGATAAATATATAATAAATATATAATGTAGAATGTTATCCAAACAGCACAAAATATCCGAAAGACATCCTGGGAAGGCTCTTGGACGTTTTTTCGGAGGGATTTGTTGTATGGGTATCCAACACAAAACAGTTTTTAAAAGAAATAGGATTGTTCAACAAAACATAAAATGCTATAAATACGAAAACATGACCATAAATTGATCTATGTTATTTAATCCAGCCATGTTGTCCGTCATCTTACACTGCTCTAACTTGCTCTTACCCGTTCTTTTCAGACCCATATGTATCTTTGCACTGGTCTGCACTATCTTGAACTTTCTTCAACTAGTACAGTTCCAGTGCAGCCCTAGGTCAGGTCGAAAGAACAAACCTACTATTAATCCAGGCTGCGTTTCGATTTTCCTGGGTGAAAAAGTACTATAGAATATGTAACATATATTATAGTACTTTTAGGGTGCATTCGGGGAGCTCGCTATTAGCGCTATTCAGCGCTACAGTGTCATTTTATCCTTGTTGTATATTTAGGTTGCGTTCCAAAACATCCTTTTTGAAGAAATTTTACTCGATATTCAATATTTACTCAATAGTATATATAACGTGAACTATAAGTATTGAGTAAAATTTTTCTCAAAAAAAACGTTTTGGAATGCAGCCCTAAGGAGCAATAAAGATAGAAGAACGCGGTAGCGATAGTAGCGCACCCCGAACGCACCCTTAGTATATAGTGCACTCGGGTGAGTAATTTAAATACACTCCCAAAGAGAGCGTGTAAAAAATATCGATAGAAGTCCCAAAATCAATTACTTAATTAAAATTTTTCGAGAATCGATATTTGAACGATTATACTTTCCACATATAAATTGAAACAAATTAAATTGAAACTTAGAATAAAAGAAAGACTAAAAAGGAAAGCTTTAAAAAAAAATAGAAGTAGAAGTCTTTTCAAAATTTTTCATACGTAACCTGTAAAACATGCATAGTACTTTTTAAAATTATTATTTGAATTAACATACCCTGTATATTATCATAAAGTCAAATTATATATATATATATATATATATATATATATATATATATATATATATATGGATGTGTGTTTTAAAACACAAAATATAAATTATTAAAACATACATATTGCATATATGTGCTCGCGCACAATATAAAGACCATTATATAAATTTATAAATTTGATTTTCTCTGTACAAAAGAAATTCTAGCTATTTTCACTAAATGTGCTCGTGTATTAATTCCTAACAGATAACGTGTTTTACTTAATATTAGT
>NW_022639454.1:4239796-4264783 GCF_010583005.1 Odontomachus brunneus | reverse complement strand
TCATAATTCTATATATATGCTTGTTTGCTTAGTCCATTTAATGGTATTGACAATACAATAATATAAATAAATCACACGTTTATTATATATATCCAGTTTATATACTCACATTTCTCAGTTATAAATAATATTTATACGAGATATATATATATATATATATATATATATATATATATATATATATACATATATATATAATATATATATATACACACACACACACATATATATATATATATATATATAAATACAATAGACACACGATTGTCCATTCTGTCAAGATTAATTTATAATATTTACAGAATTTTTAATAGCTAGTTTTCGGAAATTTGAGGAGAAACTGCATTGGCATAACATCGCATATCGATTATGCGAATAATAGTATTGAAAACGAATAGAAACCTGTGATTACATCTCGCATCTACAGCATTTACAGATAACTCTTGCCATTTACTCAAATTTTCGAAAACTATTACTAACGTTTCCTGCTAATTTGCGATTAATAACGACGATAGATTACGTATCGTAATATTTTTAATTATAAAGACACGATACAAAAGTTCTCACATTGTATATTTTAATTTAATCTCGCATTGATAATAAATGCCAAATCGTGCATGAAAACTTGCGAATGATGCGATAAAGGATGCTTACAAAGAATTTAATTGATAAACCTAAAGAAAATATTTTCAAAAGCCAATTATTAATAAAAATAATGTAAAAGTATAAAAGAAAGGTACAGAAAATACATATAGTGTTAGAGCCCATAAGAAGCAGGAGTTTAGAAAGGTAATCGATTTACAAAACTTCTATTTTGAATCAGGAAATCTGGTCTTTATTTCCAAAAATATCTCGCCCACGTCTGGACTGCCCAAAACTGCCTGCAAATACAAATAAAAAGAACTGTGAGAACTTTTTCGGTATATAAACCGCAAAACTTATCCCCGACGCGGAGTCCGCTCACGGTGACACAACAGCGGAGCTTTTAAGAATCTCACTCGTATACAGTTTGTCCATTCAGGGTTTTCATTGCGAAATTGGATTGTTCAATGAAAAAAAATAATAAAGATCGCAATAACAAAGACCACACTCTTTTAAAAGGTCAAACACTTTATTTAATATGAAGGTGTGCACCTGGGGGATTTAGGATATACAAAAATTCATATTATCTAAGCTTGAATGTATATCTTCTGCGACAACGCTTGTGATTAAAGTACCCCTTCCAATACCCAACTAAACCTCTGCCTAGACAAACGAGTTGTAATCGCGGTGATAAAAGCATCGAACAAAAAATGCTGAACATAGATCGGATCATCCAGTTAGAAATATCTTGAGGAGAAACAGATGGATTGAAAAATCTCAAAAGGATAGATTTCAAGATCTCTATAGTAACCATTGCAATGGGGTAAAAATATAAATCAAGTCCGGACAAAGTAAAATCTTTGACCTGTTGCAATAGGGATAATATATAATCAAATTGCACCGGGCTGCGCTCTTTACACTTTAGTTCTATTCTTTCCACCCTGTAGCGTGATATATTGTAATATTATTATTAAAAATCAAAATAAAAATAATCCCGACCAGCCAGTACCGACAATATGGTAATAATATTAATATTTATAATAGTATTAATAGCAATAATGATAGGAATAATAGTAATAATAGTAGTAGTAGTAATAGTAGTAGCAGAGCAGCAATATCGATAGCGGCAACAGTAGTAATATACTAATAGTAATAATGTTGTACTACTAACTCCTGTAGCGCAACAGATAGCTATTTCCGTAATCTACTATCATAAATCGAAACGAATACGAAAATGTTGGAATATTTTGGTAGATCGCGTTTACATAAGCGATATAGTTCATCAACTCACTCATATATATACTCACACACCATGAGAGATCAGCTGAGAGCTTCTTATTTCACTTACTTTTTATTATTTTTTTTTTATTATAATGAATTATAGCCAATAAAATTGGGCTTAGATCAAATCAGCGACGTTCATTGGCATCTCATCGATGTGAGTGTTGTAAAATTGTTCAATATCTTTTAACGTTCTCTTATCATCCTCCGTCACGAAGTTAATGGCCACACCTTTACGGCCAAAACGACCACCACGACCAATTCTGTAATGTGAAAAAGAAAGATTATCATAACGTAACATAAAATTCCAACGTTTTAGTGAATATAAAAAACGATAGTAAAAACGCTACATTCTTCTAAAGTTGCTAAGATTGACATTACGTCAATATTTCTATACTTTCTGAAAATACATAGCTTGTCTTTTTAAATATTTTATCGGAATATCTAATTTAGTTATCCATATTAATTGCTCAAATTAAGTTAAAAATATATATGGAATCTCTCGCTAGCTTATATGTATATATGTGTATATATATATGTAAAATTTAATATACGCACATACATACATATATATATACACACACATCTTCATAAGAAACATTATTTCCTGTTTAAAAATTATATAATAATCTTATTTCGTGATTAAAATTTGTTTTGCTCAAACTTACACTTTATTAATTCTACAAGATTGTAATTTAAATTATGAATATTTTTATTATGTAATATATAATTTACCTGTGAATGTAATTTTCACGATTAGAAGGCAAGTCATAGTTAATGACCAGCGACACTTGCTGTACATCTATACCACGCGCCAGAAGATCGGTAGTAATCAAAACTCTGGATGACCCAGTGCGGAACTGCCTCATAATGAGATCTCTTTCTTTTTGTTCCATATCTCCATGCATAGCCGAGACAGTAAAATCTCGTTTATGCATACTCTCAGTCAACCAATCTACTTTACGGCGCGTATTACAGAAGATAACAGCCTGAGTAATACTCAGAGTATCATATAAATCGCAAAGAGTTTCCAATTTCCAATCTTCACGCTCAACGTAAACGAAAAATTGCTTAATGCCCTCTAAGGTGAGTTCCTCTTTCTTAACCAAAATACGAATGGGATTTCTCATAAAGCATTTGGATACATCCAAAACGTCTGACGGCATTGTGGCAGATAATAGAATAACCTGGAATAGATAATCAAGTTGCATGAGACATGAAAACCAAGCTGTTTGTGAAAAACCATGTGTTGATACAATGTGATAATCAATATTACATGTTGATGGAAGAAATAAATAATCGGCATATATATTAATATGCCGAGTTGTTATATAAATAACTATACATGTGCAATATAAAGTAGCATCATGCTGTAACAGCTATTGTAAATTATTGCTGCTATCACAGAGATATTAAAAGTGACTAATCCATCTTAGGACATTAACGATCATTATTAGGAGTGCTATGCCATGATAATTGTTTGCATTTTAGGCAACTATTACTTCCAGACAAAAAAATATATAATACATTCGATGGTAACAGTGTATGTCAAACCTATAATATAAATTTGACACTGTTACGACGCACCTGTATCTTATAATATATTTGTTAACTTGACTACTATAAGGTATACCGCAACTTTTTCGTCTTGTACGATTTGTGGACTTGTCCAAAAAAGATACTTTCTAATAATTAAAATAAAATTATCTATTAGATGGTAATTGTAGTCAAACAAATCTATAATGCTAAGAAAAAAATATCTCATATACCTGCACTTCATTGGGCAATAACTTGAAAACGTCGTGGATTTGATCTTTGAATCCTCGCGACAACATCTCGTCGGCTTCATCCAATACAAACAGTTTAATGCTGCTTGCGCGTAGCGCTCTTCGACTAATCATATCGTAAACTCTTCCGGGTGTACCAACCACCACATGGACACCCTGGTCTAATTTACGCATATCTTCACGTACATTGGTACCACCGATGCACGCGTGGCATTCAGCATGCATAAAATCACCTAGCGCAATAACGACCTTCTGGATCTAAATAGAAATTAAAGTATTTTATATTAGAGTTCAATATTCCTTTAATTCTAATAGAATTTTTTATTCAAGATATTGAACAAATCATTTACTTGCTGAGCTAACTCGCGAGTTGGTGCGAGAATCAAAGCCTGACATTCTTTAATACTAGTATCGATTTGTTGAAGAATCGATATCGAAAATGTTGCAGTTTTGCCAGTACCTATGGATTGTTAAAAATTTATAATATTGTATAATATATGCTCTCTCTCTCTCTCTCTCTCTCTCTCTCTCTCTCTCTCTCTCTCTATATATATATATATATATATATATATATATATATATATATATATATATATATATATATATATCAACATGTCACACATTACAAATCTGCATAAGCTTCTTACCAGATTGGGCCTGAGCAATAACATCGAGTCCTCTAATGCATGGCAAAATGGCACGTTGTTGAATTGCCGATGGCTTTTCAAAACCATAAGCGTATATTCCACGCAACAGTTCTTCTTTCAAGTTCATTTCATCAAAATTTTCGACAACCTATTTATGTTAAAGTATATATTTTATAAACTATCAAAGAAACTATACGTATGATGACTACATAATTTCATAAAAATATATTATTGTTGGCAAAAATCTGTGAGTTTTCTTAGAAGAAAAATTGATATAAATATAATAAGATAATCACTATTTCGCATGGAAATATTATATATTAATTTTTCAACTTTAACTAAACTATACTCAACTTTAAATAAACTAAATATGTCAAGATTACTCAATTGTTTAGAAATCCGAAAGAAAATTGTTACAATAAATATGTAACAAAATTATTAAATTTTTTTAATTAATTCTCCTAATAATTCTATAAATCATGAAACAACAATATATAACACTTAATAGCAAGGCTAATTAGAAGTAAAAAAATCAATGATGAAATAAATATTTCAAAGAATTTTCTTGAAATAGTAGCAGTTATCCCTACTAGATT
Source organism: Odontomachus brunneus (assembly GCF_010583005.1). Taxonomy (NCBI): domain Eukaryota; kingdom Metazoa; phylum Arthropoda; class Insecta; order Hymenoptera; family Formicidae; genus Odontomachus; species Odontomachus brunneus. The sequence continues at coordinate 4,259,890 of NW_022639454.1, read as the reverse complement.
ATATTATAAGGAAGAATATGTATTCTCAACTCAGAATTATCTTATCTCAAGATAAGAAATTCTTCACATAATAATAAATGAAAGAGAAAATTCTGTTATTCTTTAATATATAATTACAAGGTAGCAGATAGTTTACTCACAACGTCCCAGTTGGACTCGATGATGCCATCAGGGTCCATTCCCGGAGGCCCATCGTATGTGGGTTGTTCACTTTCACTAGGGCCATTTTTTGAATCTCCTGGCCATTGATCATCATTTCTGAAACAGATAATATATTATTAATTCTAAAAATACCAATGTTTATGAATTATTATGTTGGTTTAATAAAATGATGAGATGCAAATCACAAAAAATATATATTTTTACATATGTTTCACTACATTATTTTTATAATAAAGATATGTAATCAAAGAATAGCATATAAGCATTTCTTATAAACTAAATTATAAACATTAAAATCACAGAAATACATTTTAAAAAAAAGCATACTTAAGAGCATGATGGATTGTATACTATGACCTGACTGGATAGAATACACAATTTTTTTCTAGGAATAAAAATGTGAAAAAATTTCAGATAAAACAATTTTAGCAATTTTGTAACTATTTTTGAACAATAGAAATATGAAATTTTTACATAAAATTTTTTACTTTTCATGTTTCCAATTATTGGGAAAAATTACATGATCACCACTATGTGGAGAAATTGATAATATTAGTCATGATAATCATGCGATGACAAATCACTTTAAAATCAACGTGACCTTGAGAACCGAAGTTTTAAATTAATTTTATAAAGCGCATATATCGAAATTTTACACAAATTAGATATAATTTAACAGCCAATTAAGTTTTTGAGTACTGCACAAATAAACACGACAAATTCGACCGGAGCGAAGTCGGGTTCGTGCGGAGTTCGGCATAAAAATTGCATTTAGTACGAACGACTAACTTGACAGTGACTCACGCGGAAGCGTGGCCGAAAAGATACGAAACGTGTTGCTTCTAGCCGCAAGCCAAGTATGCAAAACACCATGCTTTTAAGCTATGCGCGGCGCGCCTGGTTGCAGTTACGATGCTCGAACTGATTTTTCAACGAAAATCGTACGAAAAACGCTATTTTATTACGTAATTCCGGAGCGATAGAAAAACGTGTTTAGCCTGTCGAGTGGCGGACACGGGGAAAGCTTCACCGCACGAGAACGCCGTCGGGACATACTTCGATGGCGAAATCGTGGGAAACATCCGCCCCGGATAAATCTATCGGGGTTTTCGCCGTTACGGCCACGCGACAAGGAGGTTAAGATAAGCTACGGAAGCGGCTCACGATCACCGTTAATCTCCCGCGAGCAATGTGACAAAAACGAATGGCACGCCATGTTGTCAGTCTCGTGTCCCGTACGTTCCGTCCCGATTGCGGCACTATTTTTCGCAGTCGTATTTTAACTCGCTAGGCGTGAAAATTCACGCAGCACGAAATCAGCAACAATAGCAGCCGTACGGAGATTTTCAAGCACATGGAAACGCGAAAACGGTTCGCCGTTAAGCTAGAAAAGACCGAACTTACCGCCGTTCAGAAGTATGCGACATGTTCCACTCACGGGAGGACAACGGAAAGGAAGAGTGTGGAATGGTTCGTATGGCGTCACGGAGAGTATTCTCGGCGATTGCCGCACTATGGCGCTGCTAACGGTGCCGGGGAAATTTCGACGTTTTTATAGGCGCACAAGATTGCTATCGGCCAGATCTGTTGGGGATAGAGCCAATTAGCGTTGCAAACATTCGTAAGTGAGGGGAGAATTTGTTTCACGGATACAAAAATTTTCAAGGTATTTCGTTTATCGACAGTTATTGCGCATGACCGGACATGATGTTTACCCATAGTAACTTGCGTCACTATAATAGAGTTTTGTGCGGCAAATACGAATGCTTGAATACATTTTGGACATTCCAATTTTTTAAGTTTTCTACACAGTCAATAGAAAATAAAATATGAAAATGACGAAGTCTCTATGATGGACATTAGATGTAATATACAGTTATTGCGCTAGAGACAAAATAATTTAAAATTATTAGATTTCCTATAACTTACTAAATATAATATACATTAAACGTATATAAAACAGATGTTTCCTTATTTGAAGTTTATATGTTGTATATGTGTATTAAATAAATGGTATACTGCATAATGAACATATATATTTTTTGTATTTTATTACACATTATAAATCTGTCATTATATAAAGATCTTCAGTCTTACTCAACTTATAAATAAATCATTTATAATATACAATATAGATAATATAATAAATCTCTCTTTATGTGACCCCTATACCAAAAATTTTCATTAAATAAATTCACACTTGCAATTTTAACAGAATAATACTTTTATATTTTCTACAACTGGTATTCATTTAGTTTGGAGAGTATCTTTATGAATCAAAATATATAGAGCTATACATATTCACATGAAAGCACAGCCAAGAATTAGAAACATTATTGCAATTGGAAAAATAACGTATGCACCCATTCGCGGATGGCATGTAGAAATCAGCATACTAACATCATCCATTTCACTGTGCTCTATGCCATCTCTAGTTGGGATCTCAACAATCACTCTGGCCGACGATAACATATTTAAAGAAAATGAGCATTCGGTTTGATTAATACACGATTTGGTTATATTCTCATACTGAAAAGTCGGCTTATATATATCGAAGAGCGCATAAATATCATTGGATACGATGTCATTATCGCTGTAGAAAATATAATAATAATAGCCGTTATCTTCAACGTGGTGACTTGTTTGTGTATGTTTACCACCAATTAAATAGCTAATATTAGTACATTGGCTAGAAGGATCGAACTCGTGTGCTAATAATATTGATCCGCCATAACAATTAAATAAGTCATATTCGAAACTAGAAAGGGACGACGCCTCATTGGATTCAGACATATTTTTATCGGCATTACCTCCGTGTCTAATGCCTTGATCTAGCAATGATGGCTCTATGAGTTCTCGACTTCTTTTGATTCTTTCGATGTTCAGTCTGCTACTTTCCATCTCCGTCACTCGTTTATTCATATCTTTTTCGCTGAATGAATATGAATACAATATTTGTTTTAATTTTTTTACACGCATTTTTCTGGATCGATTTTGAATATTTTTTTTATCGTTTGTTATTCTTTTCCTCCTGTTCTTCTTCGTATTACGTTGTCTATTCGTAGCATATCTCGCTTCTCTAGTGTTGATTACTGCTGCTGTTCGAGAACTGTTTTTATATTTGTGAATGTAAAGGGTCGCCTTATTATACCATATCTCTCCTTTACTTTCACTTTCTGAAGCTATTGAATTTGGATGTGTCTTTGTATTTTTTATATTATCTGTTGTAGAAACTTCAAAATCTCTCTCTAAAAGATCTTTAGAATTTACATTCGCATGTGATTGTGTATTATTATTATTATGCATTTGAACAGTCTCGAATATTTCACTAGAATCAATCTCTTGCGCATTTGATTCATATATTATTTTAACTTGTTTATTGGCACCTGGCATAAAAAATGTTTGTTCCTTCTCATTGTTGTGTTGCAACAAGTCACAAGTTTGTAAATTCCTTTCTCCTTTCACCACTAATATAGAAGCTCCTTCAAACCTAAATTAATACTGTTTTTATATAAATATGTTATGCATACAAATTAATAAAAAATATATTTATAGACAGTAACCTGGTAAAAAAAGTTTATAGAGAACAATAGAATAAAATTATATCGTTCTATTGTTTTTAATATGGATTTTGGTTCGTGAATTCACAAATGTGAATAGTATTCTATTGTATACAATAGAATATAATAGATAGTGATAGAATTTCTGTCGTCAGTTTCCTATATAATATAAATAGAATCCGATTCTTATAGAACCAGATAAAATACGATAGGATTTATATCTGATGCTCGCGAATGTTGACTCTTGCGAACAATAGAGCTTATAGAAAACAATACAAATTGATAAAAATTCTATTGTTCTCAATCGTTCTCTATCAACTTTTTTTACCAGGGTAACTTCAACATATAACATATAATAATTCATTTATATTTCTTACTTTGCTTACCTTGAACACACAGAGAGAACTACAGTCGCTCCTTTTAGTAAATAAAATCCCCAATATTCTAATGTGTCATCTGGCAAACTCATGCTTTTTTTCAGCCTTATATGTTTTCGATATGATGTTACTTCTGGTCGTTGTGTCATTTGAAAAGCATTGAAGGTACCATTCATCTGTATTGTATGTTCCTATAAAAATACAATATTTTGTAAAATACCGTATGACAATGTCATACAACCTGATTAAAAGACAATTGATATTAATAATATGTAATGTTAATTCTTATGTAATATTATACTGATCTGTATCAATTAATGTTATCCTACATAATATTTTAAAAATATAAAGGTTTTTAGTGTTGTTTGATATCAAGTACATAATAACAAAAGTGATAAATTTAAATAATATATTCCTTCTTACTGAACAAAATATAGACGAAACTCCATCGTTGATTTCCATAATATCAGATTCTGTTACAGCATATGCAACATCTGCATAGAGACTATGCCGTAGATATAGAGGAATTATTAAAAGTGTAACTGGTAAGATAACTATCATTGTGCAGAAAACTAATATTCTTCTGATACCGTGCATTTTTATTATGTCTACAGAAAATGCAATGTTAGAGAATATGATTACCATTAGTTGGAAGCAGAAATTATTTGTATATACAAAACATATTTTATATATGTCTTAATAAAGCTGATGTAATGCTACATATTAAATATTTATCTAAGTATATATGCACAGATTCTTAAATACTAATACGACTAAATGTTATCTTACATAGAAAACAAAAAAACATTTTTACATTCAGAGATAATTAAACATATGCATATACATATATACATATATCCACAGAATATGTGCAACATGCATCTAAAAGATTATTATATTGAAATTAACGTAATAATGTATCAAATAAAATTTATAAGAGAAATTCTTTTTCTATATGCCACCAATTTGTGATTATATTTTATTGCATGTTATACTTAATTAATATTTTGGAGGTTATGTTCCTAATTTGTCTTTAAAAATATTTTAATTAAACTTCCCTTACATTTACGAATATCACCAATTATAATCCACAAACTTAGCACATATATTATAAAACATAAAATTATCATATATAATAAAACATGTAACATATATTTAGGTGGTATACCTACTTATAAATACAAGATAAAAATAGTATGTTGATTTCTTTTTAAACACATATATTTCTCTTTTTATGAAAGAAATAATTACATGTTTCTATCAAATCATTATTTATAAAGATTTCATAGCTTTATGATACATGTTGTAATCACACATTAATATTATTTGTTAAATGCTAGTAGAAGGTTAAGCATCAATAAGATTACAGATAAAAACTGAGCTTTATCAACTTTTAGGTAAACATTTGATAAGGGAAATACATGACTAAGATTCAGCTGTTATCATGACTTATCTATAACTATGATATGTAAAAGATATATAAATGATATACAAGATGACACAAGACATACAAATGTATGAAAGTAGAGCATGACAAATCTGAATACAAAGATTCTTGGCACTTTCTAAACTACGTAAAATTTCGAGATATTATTCAAAAATATTGATAAATCCATGGACATAGTATGCATGGATTCCGAATGTCCTATGTTCTGTCGTCTAATAGAGTGAAGCCAACATCTAGAAAGAGCTAGAATAGAGGGGCTATAGTTTTCTTCCTATTTTGTCACTTTTTTGTTGCACGTGCATCCATTTCTCGTTTCCATAATATTATAGAGTGCAACAGTACTCCGACTAGACTGGTAAGTAAAAGTCTTACTTAAATCTTATTGCACACTTTGTCTGTGCAGAAAGAGACAGAGAACAGAGGAGCTATACATACTGGCTTCTCTTTTCTGGCCGAATATGGGGTCCATGGATGGATCCATATACTACGTCTATGGATAAATCAGAGTGCACGATATTATGGAATGGATTCTATAAATAAGATCTCATCAAAAATATCTGAAATGCGACTAAATAGGTCCTCATGTTCAAGTTGATATGTTCTATCTTTACATGTGATTTTGTATGTCTTGTGTTTTAGACTGCATACATATATATGAATTATATTTCTATTATATTATTGCATGTTTAAATGCATGGTAATATTACTAGTAAATTATAGACATAATTTGAATGTATTTATATAATTATTAAAATTCAATATATGTACATATGTAAATATACAATTTATGTTTAGAACAATCATTCTCTAATATATTAAAATATTGTACTTCCATTTTGATGTTCTGCATAAAAAGAAAAAAATATATAAAAATATGTGCATATATAACTTACTTTTTTGTAACAAAAGAACAATTGCTATAAGTATAGCAAGTATTTATACTTAAAAAGTAATACTAGCTATTGACTTATAGTAATCATCCTTTGTAGCAGTGTGAAGTTCAGATATATCAATCTGATTAAATATAATTTTCCCAAATAGTGTATTCTCGTAAATCTGAAACAAAATACACATAATATGAATATTATATATACTTTTATACTACTGATCTTTTTAAATTATTTATATAAAATGTAGTTTTTTTATATAAAAATATATATTGTATTACCTTCAGTATTTCACTCGCATTAAATCTATCTTTATATGCTTGTTTATCATCTTTAAATGATGTATTCATTACAGTCATGTGCAACTTAACTCTTTCATATTTCTTTTCTATTAAACCTAAAATTAGTAGTTATTAATTATTTTAATTTTATATAAACAATATTAATATAAGTAATATTTTCATAAATGCATGTTTTACAAGATTACATAGATTACAATACTTAAGAAATCTATATAATACAAATTATTATATTTTTATAGACATTATATGTAGTAAAAAATATTTAATTCTATATGACAAATATTATTTACCTATTTGTATAAAGTAATCAGCAACTTTATCAACGAGTTCTTGTAATTTTTCATTGTGGGTAACTTGTGCAAATAAAATATTAACCTCAGCAGGATCATCATTCATACATGCAACTCCTTGTAAATGTATATTTAGTGGTCCAACTTTTTCAAGGATAGGGCTGCAATAAATTATACAATTATGTTACCCAAGATTTTTAAAATATTGCTCACATAATATTCGGTATAATTTGTCATATATTTACGGTATAAAATTATTATTTTGATAAAAATGATAATATACATTATATTTAATTAAGAATACAAGTTTATCATTATTTACAGATCAAAATGTGTTATCTTACTTTATGATATTTTCTTTACAATTCCTAAGAGCATTAACAGCTTGTTCTTTCTCATTATCATCAAGTAATTTAAGCATTCCAATGGTAAGGTGCAACTTGGATGATGTTTGGAATAGTGATTCATCAATATTATATGTAGCTTTGTCATATTTCTCCAATATATCATTTTTAAAGGAATTATATTTATCAATTATTTTTTTTGTATTTAATGGTATTGATAAAAAATGTGTATAACGTATTTTCTTCCTTGAAGTTTCCACTAATAAATCAATTCTATGTCTTGCTGATGCTACAGCTTTACGATCTCGTGCAGTAATAACTATGAACATATGTAACATTAAGAAATTACAAATTGTATAAAATAATCGTTTAAATTGTTCTTAGTAATATAGAATTATTTTTACCAATGTTTCCATCTTTTTCCTTCTTTGGTACATTTATAGTAGTTTTTGTCTCAACTTCTAATTTTTTAAGTGTTGTACCTTTTGCACCAATTATATATGAATAGAAGACTCTAGAATGATATAAGAGCAAAATAATCAATTAATATTCTATATTTTGTTCAATATTTCAAGTAATATATTAAAAAAAATATTTACTTAGGCACATAAAAGCTATGTTTAAAACATGTATCATGAGCTATTATTTCTATATCACTTTCAAGTTCTTCCTCTGAACAAACTAATTCTTTATCTTCCATATATGGGGCTGATGTATGAATGCTTTTCCACGCACTACTTTCATAAAATCTATAGCATCTTCCACTAACCCAAATTAATTCTGGTTCTAATATGTCCATTACATGAAAAGCAAAATATTTTATATGAAGATTCCTAAAATTTGAATCAATTAATTTTACATTAATAATTGTCACATTGTTACTTAAGAATATCATTTAAATCAAAACAGTACCTAACCTGTTTAATGCATTTAACATACGGTACATTCTGTTAAATTGTTGAATTGTTTACCTGTGCTCGTAGAATAATGAATTTATAATGTATTTTTCTTCTTTTTTGACGAACTTTACTGATAATTAAAGAAATTCTCTCCTCCCAATAAACTTTTACTATCTACTGAAAAATAAAAATAGCAGCTCCTATAGAACATGACAACTCTTGTCACATAGCAAGAAACGACGCAATTACCAATCAAATCGTTACTTTTCCGTAAGATCGAAAATTTCACTGGCTACTGTACAATAAAACAGGAGAATAAAGTACATTATACTTTTCTGATTGTAGATAAAAAGTGTAGATGAACGCGCCATCTCTAAATTTCTGACACAACTATTTCTCTGAAGGCTACATCCAAAAAATGAACATATCTTGATTCTTTTCCAAGTTATTTTTTCAGATCACACCCCCCCCTCCCCCCTGTCTAGATACTGTATATTGTGATTGTTTATTAAAGAATTGAAGACATTATGCAATTATTCATGAATTCTTTCAAATCTCAACAAAGAAATTTGTACAAACTTTTTAATATATAAAATTTTCTTAACAACTTTATCTAAAAAATAGACCTTTTCACGATCTCTATACCAAAATATTCCTTTATTATATGTATATTTCTCATTCTGCCCAATATTGTTGTTAATCTACTTAAAAACTACGTTTTACATACTTAGATTATAATAAGTCCTAAAGAGAGAGTTATCATCATAATGCGTAGTATGTAAATGGGCATAATAAAAAAAAATATTAAACTGGTAAAAAAATTGATAGAGAACGATCGAATAAAAATAACCATTTTCTATCGTTTTGAATATGGATTTTGGTTCGTGAATTTACAAAATGTGAATAGTATTCTATCGTATACAATAGAATACAATAGATAGTAATAGAATTTCTATCATTAGTTTACTATAGAATACAAAATCGGATATAATCAGATAAAATACGATAGGATTTATATTTGAACTTGCGAACGTGAACGATACTTAAAAAAAAGATACTTAAAGAAAATGATTCAAATTGATAACGCTATCAATTTGAATCGTTTTCTTTAAGCTGTATCGTTCACGCTCGTAAGTTCAGATATGAATTCTATCGTATTTTATCTGGTTATCCCCGATTTTGTATTCTATAGAAAACTAACGATAGAAATTCTATTACTATCTATTGTATTCTATTGTATATGATAGAATATTATTCACATTTTGTAAATTTATGAACTAAAATCAATATTCAAAACGATAGAAAATGATTATTTTTATTCTATCGTTCTTTATAATTTTTTTTACCAGGGCAATCAAGAAATAATAATTACTACAATAAACATAGAGTTCTTTTTATTTGATACCTTACATTGCTTTTGTTTCGAAGATCACGCATCACAGAATCAATTTTTGTACCATGTATAGACAAAATATGTTGGTAATATAAAGTTAAATTTATAAATGCAAGATTTATCCTTCCACATTGTTTAGTTTTTGTAAATGTTACACAAGCCAAAAAAGCACATACAACAACTCAGTATGAAGCAGTTAAAAATTTATGTATAATGTATTATTTACAAGAGGTCATCTCGTAATTATATAAATAAATATTGGCTGAATATTCACTACAAGATAAATATTGAAAAAGGTAGGTCAAATATAGTATCTTATCCAAGTATGTATTTTACATTGTATTGGCATATAAGTTACAATATTTATAAAAGATACAACATGCGTAGTCAGCATGTAAATGAATGTATATTGAAATACACACACAAAGAATTGTGGGAAATTAAAAATTTGCTAATTTATTAATCACTAAATCATGAAAACTTTTATCACGCATATACAAACTTGCCTATTTTACAATAATGCAATTACAAATGTGTATTATCTACATACGAGCATTACCTAAATATATGTCATAGTAGACAAAGAGCCCGTGCAATAAATAACAATTTCGTTTTATAAATTACCCAATTAATCTTCGTCTGTACCTTTCTGATACACTGCGCCGAATTTGCTCATGTACTTACGTACAAAGTCTTTTGCTTTGTGCTTAACGTTCTCATTGCATTGCAACTCATCAACACTTTTACAATGTTTTAATTCCTTTGCGAGTACAAAATGTGTTAGCTATAACAGAATACACAGAATGTATTAGAAACAAGAAGTAAAAATAGAATCAACGGGCTTAGCCGTGAGCCAAATTTGTCGTATTAAAATAAAATCAACATATACCTTTCTGGCTAGATGCTTAAAATCTTCAGTATTAGTTATTCTGCCTTGTCTGCAGTCATTCTTTCTATACGGATTTAAAAAGTGCACCATTACATTAGCCATATTTATTCTAAATGTATCCTTAATTTTTCTTTCGGACATAGGAGACACTTCGGCTGATGTCGATTGCAACTTGCTCAAACCATGTCGCGAATGAGATTTCGATTTGTTACTTCGTCGATGTTTTCTTAACTTTTCAACATGGTCTTTCAATTTTGCTCTTTCCTTTTGCCGTCGTAATTTTTCTTTTATTTCTTTATAAACCTTGTGATCAATACGATCCTCTTCCCTACGTGGCTGTAATGTAAATAACATAGATTGCTTAAAATTGCCGAAAATAAAATGAAAATTTTGAACTCTACATTTTGAGAAATTTTAAATAAATATATAATAATTAAAATATAAATATGTAATAATTAATATATAAAATAAAAAATCAATTTTATAATTTATTTTGTTTATTATAATTTATTAATATATTAACGTAAGACACACACAAATATGTATATAACATAACTAAACATTAAAAATAAACGTATACTCACACTAATAATCCTTTCTTGTACCAGTCCTTCTCTTCTTTTTTTAGGCTCGGTAAACGGCAGTGAACTTCCAGTCAAATTGTGACCACCTAACTTTTTAGATGTATTTGACTTAGATGTGCCTGAAGGACTTTCTGTTGAAACATTGCTGATCTCTGTATCGTCATTCCTTTGATCTTCGGTATGATCGTCATCGAGATCTTCATAATCTTCATTCGACGAGCTCGACTCTTCACTAGATTCCGAAGTAGACGAAGAGTCTGGTTGTACTCCGATATGATCAGGTGGCGGAGGTAGCCACTGCGATATTCTTTCCTTCACATGGTAATAGTACGTTCTACCTCTGCTATCTGTTGCACTCTTCCATTTCGGTGGCAAATCTATCGGCGGAACTTCAGGTTGCGGCGGTCGGTTTTCCGTAGATGTAAATTGTTGATCAGCGGGCTTCTCGATGTGATTATAAAGGGGTGTTTGAATTGATATTGGTGGTGTTCCACCAACAGACACTAAATTATTTGAAAGAGGTAGTTGTCCCTCAGAATACGGTTGTGGATGTGATATCAAAGAGTAGGAAGATGTTGTCTGATTGAACACAGTTGTCTGACTTAATGAATAAGCTACTGGTGGCACACCAGGTGAGATGCCACTTGTAATGCCAGATGATATATCAGTTGTTATTGTTGATGGTAGTACATGAGAAGTCTGGCCTATTATACTAGTAGATTGAGGGCCTACATATACAGGTGTACACTGTTGTGTTACTTCTCCTCCATCTATAAGAATATTACACTCTATAATATATAAAACAATTGATATATGCCAATAAAACAATAAAAATGTCAATATTTACGTAGAATTTGCTCATTACATTTGTATATTACCTTGAGTGGAATAATGTTGCCATTGACCCAATGACGGATTATAAAAAACAGGATAACCTGTTTGAGGATCAACCATGGCAGTGGTATGGGGATCTATACCCAATGCCATACATCTGTTCTCGTGTTCTTGCCACGATTCTTGTTGTTGACGACGTTGCCTTTCCTCCTCTTCCTTCGCGACTTGCAGTGCAAATAATTGCCTACGTTCATATTTTGTCATCCGTGGTATAGGAACTAGGCTACTTCGTTCTTCTACTCTCTTCTCTTTTATTCTACTGTGTTCAGTTTCTGGAGATTCTCGTCCTCGTCTTCTGTCACCGCGTTTATCCATTTCGCTTCGACTATATCTATCAGATCTATGTCTAAAAATTTATGAAATTAATTGAGACAGAACAATTCGAAGAAATAGTCACAAATATCAAACATATTCGTAAAAACTATTCTCTACACTCCTAAACTAAGAAAAAATGTTTAATAGTAGATTTACATAGGTCCAATAATAGGTTCTTTGGCTCTAAGATACTTAATAGTTGAATGCTTAAAACTTAATACTTAAAGACATTATGATAAATATTTAAAGTAACTGCTAAACAATTTCTCAATTAATGTTTAAACTTATTAAACTTTTTTACTTTTTGTATATAATATAAAAGAATGTTTAACTTTTTTATTTACACCATAGTAGAATATTTTCATTAAGTATACAAAAATACATACCTATCATAAGATGTTCCTCTCTTGTCTTCTTTTTCCAATTCTTCTCTATATCCGCGATCTATAATAAAATTAAAATAATTTTAAATTAACATTAATGAATGAGTTTTTTGGGGCTTTAAATACTATTTATATTTTATTAAAATTATATATATATAACCTGCTTCTCTTTCATGCTCCTTCATTTGTTCAATCCTTTCTTTTTTTGGTATTCTGAAAACTTCTTTAAGATTGGACCACTCAGCAAGAAGACTAGAAGCTAAATCAGGAATAAGAGTTTGTTCTGGAGTTTCTAATTTAATTTCGTCAACTGCCAAACAACTTTCAATATTATTATTGCGTTTATCTGGAATGTCATTCAAATGTTCAGGACTTTTCTTTTCGTTGCTGTCAGAATTACTGCTTAAGTCTTCGCACGTCATCCTCGATTTAACCTGATCGTCTTCTGGAGAATCGGCATTTGGAGAAAGATATAAACCTTTCGCCCATTTCTCGATTACGCCATATATCTTACTATCCATTAACATTGTCTTGTTAGGTATTGGCAGTGTATTTAAAGTTTTCAACACTTCTAAGCGAAATTGTTGAGCTTCTTCTGTATCATTCGTTGCGATATCCATAACGTAACTCCAAATTAAACGTAAACCGTGATAATCCAGAAATAATCTTCGACACGGTTGCACGCCACTTTGTATAAGACGTAGTAAACGCGTTCTGTGTTCTAGTTCTCTGCTACGAACCATTAGTCGGCTTAATGTCAATGTGTGCGCACGGTTTTTCAAGCCACCCGAACACAGCTTGTCTATTTCTTCTTCCAACTAAAATAAAACACAAAAAGATAAAATAAAAAAAAAAAAAACTACTTATCAACTCTAGGATATAGTATTAGTAATATTATCCATTGCACAATGCTCACATCTTCATCCTCCATATAATCAGTAGGTTTCTTCTCCTCTTTCTTCTTTTTTATATCCTTTTCGCGTTTTTCTTTCTTTTCAATCTTCTCCTTCTCCTCTTCAGGTGTTTCACCTATCCAACCTCGACAATTTGGTGCTTCGCAATAACACTTTTGAGCTTCTTTCCTAATGTTTAAATGTAAAAAAAATGCCACTCAAAAATAGAAACTGGTACAGACTTATATATATATATATGTGTGTGTGTGTGTGTGTGTGTGTGTGTGTGTGTGTGTGCGTATAATATACAAATACTGGTTTTGTAATTATTAATAAAAAAATATATAATCAAGAAATATACCCATAACGTTGAAAATGGTAGTCAAATGTAATTTCTTCACCAGTAGCTATAAATTTTTTATTAAAAAATCCTATTCGTAATTCCCCATTCACTGTCCACTGAAAATAATTGATACAACATATATCATTGTATGTTTGAATATATAAAAAATTACTTCAATTAGTTGATAGCATAATGTAGACGCTTACCTTCTGTGTCTCCGCATTTGGATCACAACTGTGATTGATGAATCTAGATATATTTCCTTTCATTGTAGCATCTATAATCTGATCAGATTTTAATGCCATGAAATAGTAATGTCTGTTTTTATCTTTAGAATACTCTTTTGCTCTACGTTTAAAATCCTTTGGATCCACAACCTCACCTACATATTCCATTATAAACTCGCCTCTGCAATTGTAAAAATAACATGAAAATAGAAAATTTTAATGGAAAATTCGATTTTTACCATATTTTATGAGAATCTCTATATATTTTTTAATAGCTTAAAATGTTACTTACGCTACTATATCAACAATAGCGCGTAATCCAAAACCTTTTTTCTCCGTGCGGAATACTTCACACTTAGCATATTCACAATTTTGAAATCTCTTATTTGTACATCTGTCCCCTACCACACATCTAGGTCCGCTATAATATATAAACAAGAAAAAATATATTATTCTATCTGCAAAATTTATTTTTATTATTGTACTATATTAATTTACTAATTATATTTATTTATCTCTAAAAAACATTATTCCTATCCTTTGCTTTAAATATCTCTTTTGTACAAAATTTACAAACGTAAATTATAAAATATTGAATATACACTTTATATTATAAAAATGAATACTTACCACTCTATCATAAGAAGTCTATTAAGGCAATCTTCCCCACAACCAAGTTCCCCTCTCTCAATTTCTTCTTCAGTTAAGAAACAGTCACATACCATTCTCTTAGTTTCCTTGTTCGTATATCTAACAACAAACATTAGAAATATGTAATATCTTATCTATGTACAAAATAATTGTCTACTACGAAAAACAATATTTATACATACAACGGAAAATATCATTAATATATTAGTTGATTTTTATAACTCAATTTATATTATTTTATGCGCGTACCTTTCAGTAAGATATAAATTTTCACTCAAGTGCTCAAACTGACTCAGTCTTTCTTCCATTTCCCTATCCTGTGTTTCAAGAACCATTGGTAAAGGAATCTTTGCTCCAATAGCTTTTGAGATTTGTGCTATTGTTGAAACAGTAGAAACGTTATTAGATGTTGATAATGTGTCTTTAACTTGCTCCATTTCTATACTAGCTTTTATATTTGTGCTAGTATATTTCGATTCTGAAGATGTAGACTCTCCTGCACAAATAGGTACAGAACGTCCTGATTCAGATAATGGTGCAATAGATGACCCAAGCATTGATACAGTAGTAGTAAGATATCCAAATCCTGCACTGGAACTTCCCATCTCGAGCTCGCTTGATCTTCGCCAGCGAGATTTTACTTTAACCGGCTTTGAAGAATCAGAATCGTATCCTGTAGTGTTATAACTAGTACTTAACGGAGCTAAAGTATCAATCGACGTCGATATCTTGTTAGAATTATTTTCCTTATCACATTGCGCTTCGGAGTTATCTATTTTTATTTCCTGAATTATTGCAGGATTTATATTATTAACTACTTTTTCTTTTTCTTGCTGTAAAGTTGTTTTCGAAGTGTCTATGTTAGGCTTTGTAACCAAGCCACGTCCACGAGATCTGAAAATAAGTTAATTTTCCTACGTTGAACTTTTGATTAAAAAATTTAAGAGCACTCATTCACAAATTATATTACTTAACATAAACATAATATTTCAATTCATTAATATGCAATTTCATTGAAATATATAATTATAGCAAAAAGTAATCTAAATATTTTTACTCTATTAATTTCATATATTAATTTTTATATATAATTTTAATATATCAATAATATTAATATTTATATATCATTAATTTTAATATATTAATTAATTTATTAATTTAATTATATCAAATTAAATATTGTAATAATTTAATTATTATATATCAATAATAAATTAATTTTTATATATCAATAATAAATAATATGCACTTATACCTTTGCT
Source organism: Odontomachus brunneus (assembly GCF_010583005.1). Classification (NCBI taxonomy): domain Eukaryota; kingdom Metazoa; phylum Arthropoda; class Insecta; order Hymenoptera; family Formicidae; genus Odontomachus; species Odontomachus brunneus. Next base: position 4,243,788 of record NW_022639454.1, on the reverse strand, counting down.
TCATTAATCCAATAGATCGAATTCTACTGCTTCGTCTTACACCCGAACTGTTTGAGCCACTTTCAGAACCTGTTGTATCTGTGCTTCCACTACGACTTCTGAATTCAACTCTTTTGTCAATATCATTTGCATTACTTGCTACATTTTTTACATCAAGCTCCCGAGTTTTACAATTGGTTAGTGACAATAGAGTATCGTTACTATTTTCACTGCTACTACATAGCTTCATATCTTCATTATCAACTTTGTTGTTGTCTCCTTCACTATCTTGTAATTCATCAATAATTCCTAGATGTTCAGTATTCTTTTGCTGACTCGTATTTTTCTTATCTTGTATAATTTTCGATTTCATTGAAACTTGATCTGTAAATTGTATTTTATCATTACAAGAATCGGACTTTAAAATATCTTCTTCTTGAGGTTTTATTATATTATTGGGCTCTATAGCTTTCGAAAATATGTCTGTAACGTGAGAGCTGACAGAATTATTTGGACGATGCAGTTGCTCCATTTTATCTAATATCGACGAACTACTTTCGTCGTCAATATTTACCGGTGACAATTTTTCTACATTTAGTGGAGTTTGTACTGGAGAGTCAATACTTTCCATGCTAGAAAGATCATTCACCAACTTTTGTATTTCCTTTGAACATTCACTTATCTGCATATCTGCCAGTTTATCTAGTTTGGAAACTGTATCTTCTTTTGACAAATCTTTATACACACTTTTTGTTTGTGAGTCTTTGCTTTCCCATGTAGAGTTATCTTCCAACATCTCGGTGGTGGAATCAGAATAATCCTTGACAGAACATATTTGAACTTTACCAGACATTGATTCTGAAATTTCCTCTCTTATTTCATCATAAATTGTTTTGCCACTCTTTTGCTTCTTACCAGCTTGATCTTCTAATACTGTTTTTTTTTTATTAACATATGGTTTGTCTACATTGGAATCTGTAACATTACATGTCTCACTGCTTGATTCATCTGTATGTATCATTGATATGGAATTTTCTGGTGCATTGGTACACACACTATTAACATTTTCTCGAATAACATGATACTCATCGTTTGAAATATTTTCAGATTTAGGTGTCATCACCATAGATTTAGTACCATCCTCATTTTGTATCACAGTAAATTCCACAAAATCCTTGCTTTCCAAATTAGTTTCATTCATAAGTAATACTTCCTCAACCATAACATTATCTTGTGATAAATTAGCACCATCTTCTTCCACTTCCATTTCTTCACAGATTATAGTTTCCTCTATATCTTCTGACCATACTTCCATCTCGGTTGATACTGGGGCAGATAAGGATTCATTGGCTAGATCTGTGTTACCAACTACAACCTGTCGTACATCCTCCGGGCTAAGTTTTTCTGATTTACTAATTATGTTATCTGTATCATCTTGGCTGTCACTTTCTCCTGCATCTCGTTTGCATTGTGAAACATCATATATAGTACTCTCGTCATTAATAGTTTCAATGTTATTAGAAGTGCCTTTATGTTTCCTATGCTTCTTCTGAGAATTTTGATTTTTCTTTAATGGAACTTGACTATAATCTTCATTGGTAGATTTAGAATCGTCGGAATTGTTTAAGCAAGATGTCTGTGAAATCTCTCCATTTTTCTTCTCTTCTAACTGTTTCTTGGCTATTTGTCTATTAGATTTACGTACAGGTGTATATTTATGGGATGGTTTTACAGATGCTTTAACATCAGTTTTTCGCCTGCGTGCCATTTTGATTCCATATACACTCTCAGTCTGAAATAATTAAAATCAGAATACAATTTGTTGCAAAAACTGATAACATGTTTATTTTTTACACAAAATACACATGTGATAAATAAAATATTCTAAATTATGTACATATATACATATCTCAATATTATGTTATTTGTACCAAAAGATGATCAGTCCCTATAAACTATAAAACTTAATTAAAAAACAAAATATATAACAGAATATAGAATATTAAATATTTTTCATTTAAAAAATTAGAGAATTTCACTGAAAAACAACAATATGCAACACTCATGCATGTTATATTAATTCCTAGGAACCTACTGGTCTTTCGAGTTGATAACCTATTATAAAGGAAATATTCCATCAAAATTACTGATTTTTGTGAAGTCAAAAGGTCCCTATACATTGCATTTTACACATCTATTTATTAGATAAACAATAATAAGAACCACAGCTTACTCACCGTATGCTTCTAAAACCGTGTTCTGTGATTCTAAAGTAACATTCATTATTTGTGAGATATATCAATACACACTCTCAAATAAACACTGCCTGTTAGTTCTCCAAATTATCAACATATCCACGATTCATCAACGTTATTCGCTAAAACGTTGATACAACTAGGCTAACTTATGAGAAACTTCGGCAAATCTACGAGTGATTATAAAATTTGTTCTCGATGATGCACAACTGTATGATGCACGTGTATCGAGCTCTTTCCCGTCGATCAGAATCTAACACACTCTCTCGCAGTACTGGACGAAATCACTGGACAACGTTCGTCACGTTCTAGCACTCACTCGGAAACTCGTTGATCCCGCGGTAACTCGGTGATCTCGTGGCTTCCCGTTGACTCTTGCACCGATTCGTGATTCTCATCCAACATGCACGAGTCGCGCCGACGAGAGATCCATCGTTAAAATATACGAAGAACTCGTGTATGGAAGTGTACACCGTCGATGTGCATTCTAAACGTATACACCATCGCCACTGAGCATCGTCTCGTCCCTCGTCTTGCCGTGTTGCGAGCGAAATAGCAGCGCTATCAACGACGTGCGGTGGAAGCGTCGCGAGCTCGTCTCTCGTAAGTGTTAAGACGCTATGACACGCTGCAAGTACCACGAAACATCATTGTTACGCCGTATCCATACTCAGTACGTAGCAGTCGCGGTAAACGACCAAACTGCACTTACATAGCTTATTCTAACTGTGAGAATATAATTGTTCGCAGTAACAAGTATCGACAAGAAGAACGGTCGCGTGAAGGTTCTGTTTCAGACGCGTGACCATCGTTTACAATTGACAATGCAGAACAACCATTGATGCTCTGACGTTTATCCGTGTATCAACCATCAACATTTCTACTCTCGTACTATCCACCAGAAGATACAATGGGATCTCAGATTTGACTCAAGGCGAAGACGAGTTTTTTGTTTCAGATGTCTATCTACGACCAATAGCGGCACGAAGCGACTCGGGTCTCCGTAAACTCCACGTCGCCAGTGAAGCGCACGACTTTGATTCCCGACGAAATTAAGCGGAAGAAAGTCACCATCCCGTTTATGCGCGTCTGTTTGACAAAAGTGAGAGAAACTATCGATCATTCTTATTTATAGATGTAATGATAATGCAACGTGTAGAGTAAGAATCATCGAGTTAAAGGTTATCATTTCGCATACGAAGACGGACCTCTCTTTGCTACAATTGCCGTGTTGAGATCGTGTTCGGTCGGACAATAGTTTTTCTTCTTCTTCTTTTTAGATTCGTCTCGTGTCCTTACGGATATGTTTCCTTTGAAGCACAGTATCACGCTTTTCGTATATGCTTGCTATTTTTTCACTCTCCGACGAACGTGTTCTTTTAGTTTCCACAAGAGTCTTAATAAATAACCAAGCTATCTCGTAATCCTCTTCGACGGACAATATTTACTCAACTGTAATGATAACAATCGGATATGATTGGTCTCGTCGTTGTGACTTCGGACTTCAGGAAGTGACAACTTAGGGAATAATGTGTGATCCACATGGTAGCCAATCGTTTGTCTTTCTTACAGAAAATATCTGACTCTTTTTTCAGTGACTTTCGGAACGGCCGAAAATTCCTATGACATTCTTAAGCCTGTATCAGACTGCAATTAAATTTATAGGTTATAACACCTTTATTACTTATACAATATTTAAATAATTTAATTGAATATATATATATATATATATATATATATATATATATATATATATAT
>NW_022639454.1:4207855-4239786 GCF_010583005.1 Odontomachus brunneus | reverse complement strand
TATATATATATATATATATATATATATATATATATATATATATATATATATATATATATATATATATATATAATTAACCTCTTAAATTTTGTTATATACACTTTTACCTTTTTATAATATACACAAATAAGTGTTAAGGTTTAATTAAGTATATTACTGTATTAAGTGTATTACTGTGCATAAGCATATATGTCGACTTATACTTTAATTTATAGGAAAAAAACTGATGCATAAATAAAAAAAAATATATATATATATATTTGTGTATATTTAAAACAAATACAAAATATAAAAAATCGGAATGATAAAAATACATATCTTGTAGGATCTATCTTTTGTTTGTTATAAGTACATTTATCTCTTGTAGGTTCCTTATTTTACAAATTCTTATTTTCTATTCATACTTAAAATTGCTGTTTTTAAAACCATTCACATCTAAAACTGTTGTCAGTCTTAATTTTTTATGCTCTTAGTGACATAATATTCCAGTAATATCATGCTTTAAGTTATTAATCTGTATCTTATTGAAAGTTGAACATGATAGTGTTGTATAAATTTACTATTTTCAATTTCATCTGTTTACAATTGTAACATAGAGCTAATAATTTTTTTAGTTTAGTACATAACTTTCTCTTTATTTCACACAAAATGAAAAATAAATTTTTGAGTTTTCTATGAAACAATTGCAAGATATTAGGAAACAATATTGGCTGCAACGTTTAGTTTTGTTACATTCAGTGCAATCTAAATAATATACTAAGATATTTCATTGTGTAACATCTTGACAACTTTCATATTGTTTAGAAATCTATAGTTAATTAAGAAATATTTAAAACATCATACGTTATCAGTAAATTACAAAAATAGTCATCCAGTTTCATTAATTTTCATTGATGTTGAGATTTTCTTTTTCCATATAAATTTTTGTGCATATTTTTATTCTTACATCTGTTTAGTTGATTCTCACCATAATTTGAGTAAACTAAATGAGCAGATCTGTTATTTAATCACATTAAATATAATTAATAATCCTCATGAATCCCCATAATACTTATAATATTTCAATATTTTGAGTTACTTGTAGCAAAAATGCAAGCACATTTTAAAAATTATAACATTTCTTTTTTTCTGGTCACAATAAAAATTATTTATATATCAACATTTGTGAAAATGAGCCCATGTAAAGAATATCCTATTTTACGCATGCAATTATAATCCCCCATAAAATTCCACCAAAATGCAATATATATATCTCTAATAAGTAATTAATGAAATTATACATATAAAACATTTTATGTCAGAGGCTCTGTAATTGCTTATTATCAGATTTTGTCTTTGTGAGTGACACATTAGGTACAGTTAAACTATCGCTTGGCTCTTGGAGGCTTCCAGATGTATTTGTGGTACTGGATCTCTCACTGTTAGAATTTGAGTTTTGAAATTTAGGTGTGGAAGTTCTTCCTTTCAAGAGGACAGCTTGCTCTGTACTCTTGTTGGTCTCTTTGATCGATATCGACGACACATCACTAATGTTAGGAAGGCCACTTGGATCAAGATGTTTTTTGGTTGGAGAAATCATCCTTCTGGCCGTATTTATCGGTGTGATATCTGAATTTGAGGATGAACTAAGAGCGCTTGCTTCTCGAGTCTTCTTCAATGTCGTAACAGCCCAACTCAAACCTAGCTTCTTCAGGGCAGTTTCCATTTCTTCCGGAGATGAAGCATATTTCAAAAGATCTGATGATGGAGAACTCGTTATTTCAGAAATTCCAGACAATCCGGAGAAGCTGTTTAAGCTAGTGGATGTTGTTTTATGTTGACTATTTTTACACTGATTATTAAAATCTGTACTTAAAGAAGAACCGAGCGCAAATAAATCTTTTGTTTGAAGAACAAGCTCCTCGGTGGTTGTGTTACATTGTAACTGTTTGTTACATTTGTCAAGTGTGTAATCTACCCAATCCCGTTCAGCTTCAATTTTTGTTGTCACAACGCAATCAGCCACATTTTTCGATTTTGTCGGAGAACTACAGATGGTTGTAGTTTCTTGTGATTTTTGCATAGAAGTTAACTCAGCAGAATGTTTTATGCCGGTTGTCGAATTCATTATTTTCTCAGGAAGGTTTTGATTTTGTTGAACAGGCAAAGGAGCCACATGTACTGATGGTTTTACAGTAATAGCAGACTTAAACGGCTCCGTATCTGTTGTTCTTTTTAATAAAATTTTCTGCGAATCTTCCGTGATATCTATAGCCACACTTTTAGATTTTGTCGGACTCTTGATACTTTTATTAGCTGTATCCGTTGTGTCGAACTCCGCTATCGTTGATAATTCATGCCCTGATGATTCTAATTCTTGCCTATGTGTGATTGAAACATTGAAATGATTAGTATATACGTCATGTAAAAAATTTAAAATAACGTAACTTGAAAATTTGTACTAATATACAACCATTAAGAAAACTTTACCAATGTGGTGCATTTAATAATGTGACAGGAGGTTTAGGCCTTGCAATTATTGATGTCACAGTTCCATGACTACGTGCTATTTTGGGAATGCCTGCAGATATTGGAATAAAATCGTTTTTCTTTGTTACCTAAAAATATAAAATGTGATATTTATATGCCACACAAAATTTTCAAAATTATTTTTTAAACGTTAAATATATATATATATATATATATATATATATATATATATATATATATATATATATCATATATATATGACGCAAAATTACAATGATTTAAGTAATCATATACATACAAAAATATTACCTCTTCGATAAGGTTTGTAATATTATTATCCTTTTTGTGTGCTGATGAAGTATTATTTTTCAGATTAACATCATTAGAAAGTGACACTTTCCTTTGCATAGAACTTCCATCATTTTCTTTTAAGCTAACAAAAGCGGAACTCGCTTTATCCAGACTTTTGCTTTGTTCCAAAATTTCTTTCGACAATTTCTCTATTACCTCCTCTTCATGAAGAGAAAGTGCACGTGGAGGCCAAGAATTACGTTCTGGTGTTCTTATTGCAGACATAGCTTGAGGTTTTTGCTGTATTTTAAATTGATTAAGCTGTATATTAACTTTTTCGTCACTTATAACCTTTGGCTTAGCTTTGTCTTTTGCTACTTCGGATTTCTGTACAGGAATTGTAATTGTATCTATTGATTTACTTCTAGGAGTAGAAGTGGTCACTTGAACTTCTACATCGCGCGAAAGTTCGTTGTCGGGGGTCCCATTTTCTATAATTTTTTGCGATTCAAAGAGAGTTTTTGCAAGCTGGGAATGAATTGCTTCTATACTCTCAATTAGTTTGCGTATTGCTTGCACATCATTACGCGCTGGTCTGGGCACAGGTAACTGCATCAAACTCGTTTCATCACTGGGACTGATTAATGAAAGATCCATATCTGCAAGTGTATGTAATATTACTTTAAAAATTGTATGTAATATTACTTTAAAAAGTGTATGTAATATTACTTTAAAAATTTCCTACAAAAGATATACGTTCTATTAAATTAAAGAGTATTGTAAACAAGTGGCAAATACAAAATCTTGTGTAGTACAAATTGACTCCATTCAGTGAAGAGAACCAAATGATAAGAAATATAAAAAAATAGTAAAATAGATAATTTCGTCAGTAACATCTTACCTTTTTGTTCAATTCGTACTCTTTCAATGAGATCAGTTAAAGATGCTATTCTTTCCGTGCATAAGTTTTGCAGATCTTCATATTTTTGTAGCATCTCGGGACAATTCTTCAATGCATATTCGTGAATATCATCAAGTTTTATGTGTAACAATTTGCATTTAGGATTCTTGCATGTACAGACTTTTGATGGTACTGATGGCTGTTGCGAAGAAGCCGGTCGGTATTCTGGCGCTGCAGCTTCCTGTGGAGTAGCATCTGATGGATCTGTTAAACAAGTCTGGTCGTTTTGTGTTGATGACAGTATAATACTATTGTTGTTTTTAGAATCATTCGAATTGTATCTAAGCATCCTGCTAATCTTATCACGATGTGGAATGTTCGATGGCATTCTCATTGTACGCGGTGAAGGAGTTTCCGGTGTGGATACCGGGCTGATGTCTTGTCGTAATCGTCTTAATTCCTCGGTTCCCGAAGAATCTAAGATCTCTAGGATCGGTGTGATGTTAGTCAAAGCGTCAAGCATCGATCGAGGTTTTACTGGCGGTGGACTCGCGAACGACGTCGACGTTGTATCTGAGGTATCCTTTATTCGAATCCACTTTTTCATTTGCGTTCGAATGCGATACGGTTTGCCTGTAGATCCGTCTTGATCGTTTACGCCTGAAAACGTCTGTGAACTTTCCGCACTGGCGTCTATCGACACTCTCGTCTCTTGCGACGGGTCAGTTTCATCGTTAAATGCAGACTTGCTCACGTGTATATCTACTCTTCTGCTGGCTGTATCCGGCGCATCCACACACTTCGTCTTCTTCTGAGGACTAGTTACGCGAGAGCTCGAATGAGACCTCGAGAACCTCTTCATAGGCGATGTACCTTTAGAACTAACGGACGTTGAGCGGATCTTTTGATAAACTCGAGGTGACGGTCGCTTTGAGACCTTTAGACTTTTTCTCTTTTTAGGTGTTACCGTCACTTCTTTTCTATCGATTTCAATTATCATCCCAGTAACGTCCGAACTCGTTGAATCGTTACTACTATCATCAGTCTCCGGTGTGATGACGGTAACTTGCGGCTCGATCGGATGAGGTACCTGAGCAGATGTATCTCTACTGGAATGTGGTATATTGACATTTTCTTGAGGTAATTCTACCTGTACACTCTTATCTTCCGCCGGACTAATTTTATCCAATACTGCCTGTACGGCAATCTCTATCTTTTTTGTAGGCGAGCTTTCCATCTTCTTCTTTGCCTTACGATCTTTTTTTGCACACTCATTGTAATTAGACATATTAATGACTGTGATTTCAGGTGACAGAGGCTTAACAGCATCCGCAACTGATGTTGCTTGAGTCGGTGTTCTGTTTTCAAAGAGCGGTTTTATACTGGCATTGAATATATTATCAGGCAAACTTGCACCAAATTCCTTCAGTAGTAATCTTTTTTGTCTTTCGACTTTTTTTAACATATCTAGTATTTGTTCTTCGCGCGATACTTCGCTATCCTGATCCTGTTGTGTATGACACACTGTAATCTCCTCCTCGTCCAGATGAGGTTCTTGCCACGTTGAATGAGGCACGTCACTATGTATTCCATCTTTCTTCTGTATCGGTAACGTCGTCGTTCTCTCTGCGAGATGAGAATATCGGCTTGGTATACTATCTGTACATAGAACATTTTTAGCTGCACGATTCATCTTCTTTCGATGCTCTTCTTGGCATTTATTTCTCTGATGTAATCGCGCGTATGTATCTTCCTCCTAATTGAACATAAAAATATTTGAACACGTACAATTTTACTGTATATAAATATGTCTTTATATGAAACATTTGAATCTTTTCCATGATCATTAATATATTATATATTTATAATATTCTCACCACATTAGAATGTATTTGACTAGCTTTTAGTTTGCGTTCTTCTTGTGCGAGATGCTCCAAATTTTTTATAAGAGCTTGATAGTCTCTCCGTACTCTTTCTCGTAAAATCGCATCCTGACCACGGCGCTGAGCACTTAATTTACGATTTATAGCTGTATGTGTTTTTGTATTCTCTATATCTTTCATAGCTCGTGCTGCTTCTATCGCACTTGGCTATTACAAAAATGTTGCAAAAAAATGTATTACAAACTATAATAAAAACTTACGATTCATGGATATACAAATAATACATGAATCAATAATATGATGAACCAACCTCATTTCCAATATCAATTCTTTCAACTATGCCAAGGGGCATGCTGTAGACATTTCTTTGACGTGTATCGTGATCATACAATCGTACTTTGCTGTCTGTCAAAACACCCGTTTTTGTAGTTTTACATGTAACCTGTTCTGCAACATCAGAAAAGTATGAGGAGTCATCACTGACTGAACTAGAGCTACTACTACTGATGCTACTTGTATCCGATCTATCTTGCGTATAATCATCTGGATTGTATCTGAAATATTATGAAGCGTTTTTATGAAATGTTAAATAATAATAGTTGGATAAGCATATATTTGTAACAAAGTACCTTGCCACTTTGTCAGCTTTAGTTGGTGTAGTGCTTATAACTGGCACTGTTTTTCGTGGTAGTTGCTCATCGATTGCGTCAATTGCATGTTTAATATTGTCATTATCAGCTGCTTTCTTCTTAGAGACCATTCTATAACATTTTTGTAAGCCTGAGGGGCCTGGTTTTGGTGATAAAGTCTTTTGATGTTCCTAGAAAATAACATTAGAATTTTCCATTATTTCCAAAAATATATGGATAAGTTAAAATATAACGTATGTATATAAATATTGTATACTTTTGAATTAGTTTTCTTTTTCTTGGGTGATTTTTTAGAAAGGACTTTATTACTCTTCTTATTTGTTGTTAACCTTTCATGAACAACTTCTTCATTGGAGTCTTCTACTGAAAAATTTGTTTCTGAATTATTATTATCCTCAAGTATTGTTGTTGGCTTTGGAAGTTTAGCTATCATTGCTGCCCTCATATTTTCTTCTTCCCGTACTTTACGTAGTCTTTCTTGATGAGTTACTTCTGCACTACTCTTCTAAAGACATAATTAATCATATTACAGCAAAAATCATTTTCTATGAGTGTAATATTAACAGTACAGATACAAAAATATTACTTTTATTACCTGTTTTATTTCTCTTATTCGTTGTGCAGCATCTTTTCCTCTTTTTAAAGCCATAGCTCTATCTTTTCTCCCTTCTTCTTCCAAGATTGCATCTACATCTGGTTGTAAAGCAGCAGAAACATGAGCTTGACCGATATCTTCCAAATCTTCCTGATATTTTTCTTGTATCTCCATAATCTTTTTATCATGCATTTGTTTAAGCTCTGATTTTGGATCTTTCTCTAATTTGTTAAGTTCTTCTCTTGCTATTTTTTTAGCACGTTCTAAAAGTCTGTTTGATATTTCCTTTGATTGTTGACGAACCTGTGACATAAAAATTCTTTTAGTGCCATATCGGATTTATTCACAGTAAAATCTTAAGATAAAAAAGATTTAAGTTATTTTAAAATATGATTATTTAATAATAAGTTTGTAATATTTACAATTTCACACACACACACACACACAAATGGTACAACTCTAAAAATTACAAAATTAAGAATCTGGTTGAGTTAAAAGAAATCTAAAAATAATGTAGTGCTTTATAGTTTAATATTTTATTTACATTTGCAAGACGAGTTAGGTTAAAACTTCAGTAAAACGTATTATTTATATACCTGTTCTAGACGTAACCTCCGTCGGCGATCACGTTCGTTCTTCTTGATTTGATCTAAATCTGACAATATCATTCTTCCACGACGTATATTTACAGGATTCCCACTCACAGTAACGTGTATAGACATATTTTATTGAAAAAAAGATCGTGTCAAATCTATGAGCTTTTCATTAATCAACTCTAAAGAGTTTCACTCAAATTTAAAATGACAGGAACGGCACGAACGGCCATTCTGATAGTTGACCCGTTCATGCTTTATAAATGACAATAATTTCAATGATAACCCGTTATTTTAATTCCAAAGACTCCGCTACGAGTCGCCACCATCCTCAATTCTTTGGTCTGTTCTTTTCAGCTGCACTGCTGAACTGGGAGCTTATTACGGTTCTGTGTGAGAAACGAAAATGCGAAAAGTGAACGAATTTACTAGAATATTTATAATTTCATTGGTCAACATCTAATGAATTCGTTCATTTTTCGCATTTTCACTTTTTACACAGAACCGTAATGGCTCCTGCACACAAGATGCGGTAATGCTTGCCGCGCGGCGGAAGTCCGCGCAACAGCCAATCAATATATGTTATTTTTCCGTAAAAGCTAGAAGGTTATTACGAAAAGCAGCATATTGATTGGCTGTCGCGCGAACTTCTGCCGCGCGGCAAGCATTACCGCGTCCTGTATACAGGAGCCATAAGTTTATACAGCAGCTTAAAACCGGTTTAGTAACAACCGTATTTAGTAAACTCTCGCATCCGATTGGTATATTCTTTTAGATCTAGAAATATACTCCAATCGGATTTAAAAGTTTACTAACTAAGGTAGTTACTAAACTGGTTTTATGTTGCCGTGTAAACTTAGTCATACACAATTGAAAGTAATGGATAATGAAAAGATTAGCAAAACTCCTACGCAAGGTATTTAACATGCTATGCAAGATTAATATTTTTTTTATTATAATATTGTTTTTTGAAGGCTTCGCTCCGTGGACCCTTCGTACTCAACAACGTTTTAAATTCGCGTACTTTATGACTTTTTATATGCACATGTGACCACAAGGCATGTGATGTTGCTACATTTCGTCGTTATGACAGGTTTCATAACCTATCATACGTTAACTTTAACGATTAATATTTTGTATTGCGGAGCAAGGCGACGATTTTAACTTTTATATTTAATTTCTACGTGTGAAAATACACAATATTATTAAATTTCAGCCAAATAGGAGATAAGACCTCTAAACTGTATAATTACCAAATATAACATTATTGCATAGCATGCAACTATATATTTAAAATTATTAATTATTTAAAATACAAGTTTTACATCACAATTTCAGTAAAAGTACGTCCATTCTACGTCTTTTGATTCAAATAATCGATATCTTTTTAGATTAAGAAATTGGCTCAACTAGGTTATTTTATGCACAGTAAAAAATCACACAGCTAAATAAGCACGTGGACAGTATAAAGTGCATGTAAAATTTTAATTTATATGATATATATTTTATATTATATATATACTTTACCAGTTTTATGTAACAATGTGTCCTTAACATTCAAGATTATGCAAGCCATATTATAATCTCCTCAACCATATTCTAATACACACGCATATGCAAATATATATAAATACATAAGTATTATTATTATACTTTAGATAGTGTTTTATGATATTGATAAAGTTATAATCTCGGTTATATTAAAACTTAGAAATCTATATATATATATCATGAAAATATTAACATTAACATATGTATAACTGATATTTAATCTTTTGTTATGACATCTGTAATAAATGAGTAAAGGAGTAACAATATAATCCACCTATATTAAATAACAAATTCTCCTAATGTGATGTTAATAATATGATATTAAATGTTGTATGTTTCTGGTATAAAATACTACTATTATCTATTATTATATATTATTATTTATTAAACAAATAGTGATATTAGGAATTTTTGTTGCAGCAATGTTGACCAGATAGTTCAGCGAGTCACTCAACTGCCTGGAATATAGGCTTGGAATATAGGCAAAAGACTTTATACACAATGGCTCTGTTTGATAGATTGATTATCGCAGCAAAGAGTCAAGTAGCCTATAGTAGAATTCAGCAGGTCTTTAGATACATGTCAACCATCATCAAGGACAAAGGTGATAACAATGTTCCTCTTCAATCACCGATCAAGAAGTCAGTATTCGTATCACAATCCATGGATATTTTTACCAATCTGGCATGGGAGGACTGGTTTTATCGGAATTATGACTTTTCCAATCATCACGTCCTGCTCTTATGGAGGAACGACCCCTGCGTAGTGTACGGACGTCATCAGAATCCGTGGAAAGAGTGCAACGTCCAAGCGGCCGAGAAGAGAGGAATAGCTTTGGCGCGCCGCAACAGTGGCGGCGGCACCGTTTATCACGATAATGGCAATCTCAATTTGTCCTTCTTCACACCACGAGAAAGATACAATCGGAAGTATAATCTGCACATAATCACGAGAGCTCTATTTCGTGAGTGGTGCTTGAAAAGCGTGGTCAACGAGCGCGATGACATCGTCGTTGAGGGAAATTATAAGGTAATATTTGACAAATTGTTTCTCTGTCACACAACAATCGACCAAAGTAACACGAAGCTTTCTACAGATATCCGGATCAGCTGCAAAGTTGGGGCGACCGAATGCTTATCATCATTGCACGTTGCTGGTTGATGCGAATAAAAATAACCTAAGATCAGCTCTTGAATGTAAAGAGGTATAGGAGGCGTCAATAATGTTATATGGTTTGTGTAATATTTAAACTATTTCGGTTTAAATATTAAATAATGTTTAATAAACATTAATTAATGCTTAAACCAGACGATAGTAACATGAAAAATAATTTTTGTATCGAGCTTTTTGAAATCAGGCTCTATAGTATCCTCTGTAGTATCCATTCATGCAAGGAAGATTTATTCAGGGTTAAATTTGGATTTGCTTTTGGCTTCTACAGACCTTCAAGAATTAAATATATTTTCAGAATAATATTCTCACGAATGCAACGACTTCTACACGTTCTCCAATAAAGAATTTGATTGATATAAACTCGGATATCGAAATGGATAAACTCATAACCGTCATTGGTAGAGAATATCTGCGTACGAACGCCTTTATTCTTGAAGATGAAGGACATGAATTATCTCAACAGCAGATGGAATACCAGTTTATCGATCCAACTGAACATTTATTCACTGGTACGTAAGAGAAAACAACTATTTTACTAAAAAAAAACTCATCATTAAGCAAGTACGATTATCAAGCGTGAAGTAATTAGCTGATAATGACTCTAAAACGTCTCAATAAATTTGAATTGCAGGATTAGATAAATTGACGAGCGAGTTTCGCTCTTGGGATTGGAATTTCGGCAAGACGCCGAAATTTACAGTCAACCGAGCATTAGAAGTTATAAAAGTTAAAAGTTCTGTATCTCTACGTGCTAAGTTAGGAGTTTTAGATGATGCAGACGAAGACACTTTATGTCGTATGATTTACCTAACTTTACATGTGGAGGTACAAAAAGGCATTGTGGAAAAAGTCACAATAAACTTGCCTGATGGATTAGTTTCGACAGACTTCGAACAAGATGCGAACGTGATTAATAACTTTTGCGGCGCAAGATATAACCATGAAATACTAGAAAAGATAATCGACGCAATTAGTTATAAAACCGTCACGCCAAGTACACTCCAATCAAAAGCGGCGTAATTATCACGCAGTGATAAGGTAGCTGTTTTCATACTTTTATTGTATTCAAATGAAAACAACAAGCGTATAAACACACAATATCTAGTCAACATAGTTGTATGATATTTATAAACAACTAACTAAAACTATTCAGCTCTTCCAGAGTTTTCACAAAGTGTCAAGGGGATGAAATCAGAAGAAGGGGATGGAATCTCCAGGTTTTATGGTAGCCTATATTTTTTTGCAGCTTTAAAGAGTAAAATGCAAAATTTGGTCCAAACCAGTAAAAAGATTTAGAAGTTAATATAGGGAGCGTACAGAACAAACATTCTATTATGTATACATAGACTCAACAATCATTGCTCAAGTAATTGTATATATGTATTACATGTATATAGTAATGTTTACATATTATGATGTGCAACAGAAAGTACAAAAACATAAATACAAAAATTGTTATTTACAATGCTTAAATAGCAATAAACGTAATATTTATTGAAAATGACACAATAAACTGCTACAGTAAACTATTTCATCTTGCAAATAATCTTTGAATTCTCGTACTAATCAATAATAAGCTATACATACGTTGGCTTTATTATCTATTGCAGGAATGTGTTGAATTTCCTAATTTTTGCGTTCGCACATATACACGACACACATTCGTCGAAGCATGTACTCAGCACAGTTGATTAAACAAGGAAAGCTTCGTCACTAGTTCACTACGCTTTAACAGTCTTTACCAATGAGAGACAAAGGTGTAAGATGAGACAGAAAGAAAACAGCAGAGCGCTTTGTCCGTCAAGAGAGAAATTTTGCGTTCCATAATTTGTGCATTAATATATGGTGTATATAAGTATCGATGGCTATTTGATAATCAACTATACCTCTGCATTCGTCTATTCTCGTTAATATCGTTGCTTTTTCGCGACAATAAGATATCATTTTCTGCCAAACATGTAACGCGCGCTACGGTGGTAAAAATCCAACAGATTACTACGACGACAAAGTATTTCGTGTTTTCATGTAATTTTTTTTATTTTGTCGCATTAACAGAAACAATTCTATTTTCGTATATACTGTGCAAGCGGTGGACATTTCTTCGTCGTTATCGTGTTTTTCCTGACGCTCACATCTGAGAGTTATTACCGATCGAGACATTTTTAATTTTAGACGATCATTTCCTCGAATCTTTTCATACCCGGATATTTTTTACGTATACAGCGAGATACGTGTAAAAGTCCGCGCTTTGAGGAAAAAAAATTTATCGTGGATTAATGATTAATACTGTTTTATAAGTTGCGTTCGTATCTGTGATATATTTATGTATAACATATACGTGTAGAGACAAGGAGGATCAAAATAATCAACTCATTAATATTGATTGCTCGACATTCACTATAATGCATAACTTAGGCTTTGTTTCTCACGACGGCTAGTACATAATCGGCAGTAGAGCGTTTACTATCCAACGTAGAGGAGGGCCCGTGAACAAGCTAAACCGTCACTGAGTTTACAGGAATCGTGATCCGGACACATCAAATTTATTCCGGTTTCGATCCCTTCTTAGCGTCGGAATATCACTTGCGGTACAGACGGAGCAGGAGTAATCTCGAGTGAATATCGAGCCTTAGTCAGCTTTGTCAATACAACCGCCAATACAATCCGGACTTTGGAATCCATACTCTCCGTAAGTCGATCACTACATCTGCTTTTTTCACGTTTCGCTGCTGATCCTCAGTCCCTGCCTTATTCCTTCTCTTGATCTCTCCTCTTTCGTAAAAAAAATCAACCTAAGTGTGTGCGAGAGCTGTAGCAATAATCAAACGAACTGCACTGTTAACCAATCGATCTTTTTCACGTCGTAAGACGCGGTAAAGTCGCAATGTCCCGTCAAGTCAGCAGAATCCGACCGAATTGATCGTGTATTCTCGAGACCGCGACGAGTATCGTCGAGGAAGTGTTCGATATATATGTCGTTTGATTCCATCTTAGTATTTCTCTATCAGAATTCAACTAATCCTTTCCTTTTTTTTTCTTTATCTATGCGCGCATGTAAGTACCCGACGAGTCGACGTCGTTAACCCGGCATACGGAATAAAACACGGACGGGATTATCTACTTATCGGCAGACCTTAATTGCCCTCTGTTGTAGTACGTGATAGTAACTGACACGTGAACGACTTTCCACGATTGGAACGACGCAGCGTATATTAGCTGATACACGCAGAGTCGCGATATCGAAAGCATACGTGTATATACGACGAATAAACACGGGGGAGCGTGGAATCGCAGAGTTGGACGCGTTCGTGTCTCCCGTCGAAGGCTACGAGTGATAACGCACAGGCTGTTTACCGTGACAGTCGTCGTCGGCGATCGAGACGTATTTGTAGAGCAATACGAATCCGCGTTTTCAACTCGAGGCTGAAATAAATCTCGATAAAACGTTACATGAGAGAAGTCACGCCTCGGGATTACTGATGTTCGGGCGTCAACTCTTCTATCGTTCATTCGACGCTCTCGAAGATCGTACTCGTTTCAGAGGATCCGTCTTAAAGCTATCGGTCCCTCGCCGCGGTCATCGTGCTTTATGATGTCAGAAGCGAGAAGATATACATTAAAAATTCTTGCAAAGTACATGTTACATTAATTTTATGATTATTGATCGTACGAACGAAAAAAAAAATATTCGGACTATTTTATTAAAAGTCCGTGACGAGGAGTCAGGAGCTTTAATAATGATATAAATATCGCATTCAATATGTATTTAAGCGCGCATTACAATGTGAATAACTTTGCGACACGTAGATATATCGCGTTTCGATATAATAAAGAAAATAATCGTGGACACATTCACTAGAATGTGTGAGTAAAAAAATTAGCGAAAGTCATTGTTTACTAATATTAACGCAAGTCATTGTAATTCAGTGCTTACATCATTAATGAGCACAGTTAGACTATTGTCTTTTATGAAAGAACGGTATGAATCGATGAATGGCACGTTGTAATGTCCCTTTGTGAATGCAAACGAATGCGGACGCACCAACGCTTGCGGAATAACATAGAAAACAAAGTAACGCGTAAATATGCGAGGAGAATTGAGAGAACGCATGCGCACGCATATGCTTTGGCAAATCAAAATATATTCATAAAATCAGGACGGCAGAACGTGAAACCTGTATCGTGAAGACAGCAGGTTCGCGCAAACCGAAACATCGGTGCGCAAAACAACAAGAAGAGCACCGCGTTCACTTTATCGATGACATAACAAAGTACATAAAAGGAAGAAAAATTACGTAATTTCCAAGTCCCGCTAATGCACGGACTAATAATGTTGCTTTTATCGTGAATTTGTATGTATGTGTATTCTGGCCGTGGAGCAAGTCCATTGGCCATATTATAAATTTGTATGTGACGAATTAACGAAATCGCTGAATATATCGTAAACAGGACGTCTGGTGATAATGCGACAGATCGGATTATCGGGACCTTTTCCCGATGACGGGGGGTCCTTATCGCGGTATTTACGCGCTTGAGGCAAAATTTAGTCGCGCGTGGGGATAGGCGTAGTGCGCGGAGCGGACAAAGAGGGAGAGAGATCGGTGTCGTCGCGGGGATATCACGTGCTGGTCAGCTGTACTTTGTGCTCCGAACCCAGATAACCTAACTTAACCTAACCTCTCGCATATACGAAAAGGAACTCCCATCTGTCCCCTCCACCTCAGATTCGCAGCGTCAACTACGTGTACGCTCGCGCTAATATAATATCAAATCCGAAGGCTTCAGCATCCATTGCGAACTTGCGATCAGCATCGATTCGAGCACGTCTTCGCGCGTCGACTTCACTCGCTCGCACCGCACCGTTCGACGACAACAGCGTGAGAGCCTTGTTTCTCGTCGGCATCAACGTGCCATAATCAACGACACACCAGCCCACCGCAATAGAGATCGCAGGTAGACCAGCCGCACCTCGGCCGCGGGCAAATTTAACTTTGTTCAAACTGTCAGCACACGGAGGAATGCAAAAGGACTGCCGAGATTGTCTGGGTATCCGGTACCGCATCAACACCCTGGACCAGACCTGGAAGTGGTTGCATCAGACCATCGCCCTGCACGACTATCTGATCTCCATAACCGCCAGTGAAACCAACGTCTTTAAGTATTTACGTTGTTAAAAGCCATTCTCCGCTCACCGACAGAGATAGAGAGAGAGAGAGAGAGAGAGAAAAAAAGAAAGAGAGTGAGAGAGAGAGAGAGCAAGAAAGAGAGATTGACCGTCGACGTTAATTCAAGGCTGATCTCATAAGCAATACGAGGTATATAAAAAATAGAAATATATACACTCACGTTTCATTAGACAAAGACTGATACATGCAGATATATATGCATGACTGATATATATGCAGATATCGGTAATCCACGTCGTACTAAGGTAAAAAAATCAGATAGTCGCAGGCAGAGTCGAGCAACCACGAGGCGCAATCAGCAGATTCCGTTCCTTCGCGCTCCGACATGATGTCTCTATTCGGTAGACTGATCCTCGTCGCCAGACGCTGCATGCCTCGCGACGGGGCCCAGCAGGCCACCAGATTCGCGTCGACCTACGTCGATTACAACGGCGATGACGGCGGCGACGATGTTTCCTCCGATCCTTCGATCAGGAAGTCAGTATTCATATCGCAGTCCACGGATGTGTTCACCAATCTGGCGCTGGAGGACTGGCTCTACCGTAATTACGACTTCGCCGACCGCCACGTGCTGCTGCTGTGGAGAAACGATCCCTGCGTGGTGTACGGGCGTCACCAGAACCCGTGGAAAGAGTGCAACATCCAGGCGGCCGAGAAGAGAGGGATAGCTTTGGCGCGCCGAAACAGCGGCGGCGGTACTGTCTATCACGACAACGGCAACCTCAACTTGTCGTTCTTCACACCGCGGGAGAGGTACAACCGCAAGTACAATCTGCAGATCATCACGAGGGCATTGTTCCGCGAATGGCGACTGAAAAGCGTGATCGACGAACAGGACGATATCGTCGTCGAGGGAGACTACAAGGTATCCTCTTCGGTCGAATATAAAAGCATCTTCTAATCTTCATCCTCCTCATCACGTCGTGTTGCTTTTAGCAGTTCGCGCACATTAAATTGTACATTCTTTGATGCAAATTCTTCTCGGTAAATGTATTGTTCGTTGCTCCGAATTGCTCGCACTTCTAAGAGACAGCTTATCATCGCGTCTATTGTCTTCCAAATGCACCAAGCAAACCCTCAAGTGGGAACAAAAAGCAATACAAGAGGTTTATTCTTTGTCGCTGAACTACCCGCACGAACTTGCACTGGAACTCTGTTTCCATTTTCCATCAAGTTTCAACTATATACTTGTTTCTTTTTAAATTCCACAAGTGTACACTGGTTGAACGATAAAAAAACAGATCCAAGATGTCGATCACTTTAGCCTGTCAAGCAATATCAGTTATTAGCTCATTACTGAGGCAAGAGCACGCGGCAAAAAGTAGCCGTCACGTGTCTGTATCGATTATCGTTATCTTCTAAGTAGGTCTTTTAATAGAAGTCACATAGCCAAAATGCGTCTTAAAGTACAGCTCATTACGTATGTCGCTTCGTGTGATAACTCTTTCATACACGAGCAATGTCACGAGTAAACTAAACAAAAGATCTTATCGCGCTTGTTACGAAACTATGTATTTGCTGTCGCACATTCGCTGCAAATTTATTAATTTCGCGCCTAGGTATCTGTTTCTTATTTGCCGCTTCTCGATACTGTCGTATCGACACGATACGGCTACGTAAAGTTACTGTCTGCAAAAATTTTTTTCGCTAACCTCGAGAATCGAACTCAAAACTAACGTATATTTTATTAGTTATTCTATTAATTATATTACGTTATTTACAGATATCCGGGGCAGCTGCAAAGTTGGGACGGCCTAATGCTTATCATCATTGCACGCTTCTGGTTGGTGTGGATAAGAACAATCTGAACTTAGCTCTTGAAAGAAAAGAGGTAAAGTTTTCTGTGATACGATCATCGAGCGAATGAAATCATCTGCGAAGTTTTTTTTCGCAGATGCTTTTGTAACGCAATTATGCTGTAACGGTAAATGTTGCTGCGATATTGCAACAGACCGATGTTATATTGCGATATATTGATTTTCAGGATGATATTATCACGAACGCGACAACTTCTGTACACTCACCAATAAAGAATTTGCTTGACGTGAACTCAAATATCGGAATAGATAAACTTATAACCACCATTGGCAAGGAGTATCTGCGCACGAATGCTCTGGTTCTCAAAGACGGAGGGCATAAATTACTTCAAAAGCAAATGGGATTCCAGTTTATCAATCCAAGCGAAGGATGGTTCCCTGGTGTGTTTAAAACAAAATAAGAAAACCTTAACAGATAAGGAATTTCTTAACGAAATAAGAAAACGAAATAAATAACCTTTTCATCTAATAAACGCATCGTCGAAGATAAAAAAAATATAGTGGAAACAATTTAAAATTTTTCTCTCGTCGAGCATGGTTATCGACCAAATTGAAATAATTAGACGATGTGACTTGAGAGTATTTCAATAAATTTTATTTACAGGTTTAGATAAACTAACCAACGGCTTCCGCTCCTGGAGTTGGAATTTCGGTAAAACGCCGAAATTCACGGTTACTCGGGCGTTTGAAGTCACCGCGCACGATGGCAAAGCGCATCGTCTGAACTTGCGCTTGGACGTGCAGGACGGCATCGTGGAGGAAGTCCGTATGAGCCTGCCCAACGAATTAGCGTCGGCGGACTTGGATCAGGACGCGAGTGTGGTTACTAATCTGTGCGGAACGAGATACAACCACGAAATAACGGATAATATAATCGCTGCAATCGGTTGCAAGATCGACACGTCAAACACAATTCATACCGAGAACAAAAGCAACGTAATGGCTACACAGTAGATCGGACGCCTCCGACGATCACGCGTGTAGTTGTAATTGCGTCCAAACAGAGGTGATGAAAGACAATTCGGCTTTTTTGGGATATCTGTTTTAACATAGAGCGACGTGGCTTGATATAACTTAACAAGTAATATCGTTATCATTTATTAATATGAAAATGTATATGTGGTGTATGTATGTGTACATGTATGTATACATATATACGTGCATATACATGTATATATATAACGTATTACGTATGTATAGTATTTTATATATCAAAATATCGAAAAAGTTTGTTATTTGGCAGTATATCAAACGTTATCAATGCAATGTTCATATATTATGCGAAGTTTATTTAAAGATATAATAAAAGACTAGACTAATAATATATATTCACATTAGTGCTTTCGTAATAATAATCGTAAATAACCCTATAATATTTTTGTATCTCATTGAAAGAATACATATATCAATCATTTCATTGGTGTTTAAATGACAAATATAGAGTGTTTTAAACACGACGCACGTACATGCTTACAAGCGTATCAGATTTTAAGGAATGAGAGTCAATAAGTTTCAAATAACTTACCTAAAATTAATAAATTACCTAAGTACGTCCTGTGCTATTTGTGGCAGAGTTATTATTCGCATTCGTTATAATCGAGGGGCTACGGTAAAGTCCCGGGCGCAACATAACGTCACGATACGGCGGCGGTGGAGTACCCGGACAAGATATCGTCCCGTGTTCACCGTCGTTGAATGCAGGATCGTCAAATTGCCATAGATTCTGCAGCAACGAGACTCTTTGAATATCGTTGCTCTGTCGCTCGCGATATCGGCGACAGCATGTTATCCTTTTCGTTAGCCAAATGTAACACGCGAAAGTGCCACACGCGCTACCGAGCAGAAAACCGATCATGAAGAACCAATATGGCGAAATGGTATTTAGCATTTTTTTTAAATTTGACTCCGTCTCATTGACGCAAACTGTTATGTTCTTGATTGTCGGCACAGATGTAAAATTCTTCCTCGGTATTTGCGTATTTTTCTTTATGTTTACGTTTGCGATCGACGGTCGATGCTTCTCATACTTCATCTGCGGATCGTAGACGATCATCTTTTCAAATTTCTTCGGTCCTGGAATTTTGTCGCACACTGCACGGTGTATTATGTTATTGTTTATCAAATATAGCTCCAAATCGTGCATAAGTTTGTTGCAGGACCACTGGTTTCTGTAAAATAAGTTATAATATGTTTATGACGCCTTCAATTATTTCAAGAGAACTGCTAAGTCCAATTCGTTAATAATCAGATGTAAAAAATAGTTTACTTTTATAAATAATTATCTTCTATTGGCAGATAGAAACAAAAGTAAAGTTCACGTGTTCTATAAATTAATAAACAAACAGATACATATAATACAAAACATATGAATTATTTTGAAGCATAATGCTTTTTGGGACACGAAGAAATTTATATGATGTTCTATGCAATGCATAAAGATGTGTAAATTAGTTTGATATCCAGTTCGCCGCTCGTCGCCTTACCCTTCTATGAATAATTGCTTTAATTTCAATGGTCGTAACACAGCGCTGTCCAACTGAATCATCAAGTTATTTGAAAGATCAAGGATACGAAGATGCGGAAGCCCGATGAATGTATCCGCTGGAATGTGGCTAATTTGACACGAGTCCAGAGCCAGATTCTAAGCATAGTAATATTTGGAAGATATTAATACCAAAGGAACATGACGCTTTACGTGAAGCAAATGTTACTTTAGACATTATTAGAATATTCCCATTGTTACCGTGAGTGAAAGGCACTGCAGCTTCGGCACGTGAGAGTTGAAATTGTTCCTCGACAGTTGGAGAATCCGCAAGCTCTTCGCTAGTGCGAAAGTCTCCGCAAGGAGATAATGAAGGTGATTTTGTGACAGATCTAGAACCGTTAATGCGGACAATCCCTCAAAAGCGTACTGGCCAATATTGCTAATTGCATTTGCTGAGAGATTGAAATATTCCAGCTTCGATAGTCCTATGTCCTAAAAAATATACAACAAAACATTATACTTTTATATGTAATATTCTATAATTAACGAGGATAGTATTTCAACGATGGTAACAACAGATAATTTGCGCTAAGGATTCTCAATTAAATTTAATCGTAACGCTAAATTAAGTGCCGTTGTTCAGACAGAGGATTACAATAGAGCCAATCGGATAATTTAAATTTTAATTCCACTTTATTTGATTGCTTCGCTTGTAATCCTCAATCTATACTCTGATCCAGGCGTTAGGATATTCAAAGTCTCGAGTGTCGGACCGAATCCCAAAATTCCATCACGAACACATACAGTGTGTTGCAAAACGGCTTAGACACAGTGAAGTTCAAAGCTCATCAAATTACTGAAATTGAGGATCATTATTGCGTGCGCGCGTGTGTGTGTGTGTGTGACAGAGATGGGTTTTTCCCTACTAATTATATCGTTAATTATTATTACTGTTATATCAATTATTACTAGTGTTATTATTACTTATCGTTATATTCAGTGTTCTTATCTTATATTATCAATACGTAAGTCAGTCGGTAACGATTTTGACAGTTTGCTGGCAGCTTCATTGTGTCTGAACTGTTTTGCAAGGCACTGTACGTCTCGTCCGCTCACCGCGCGTACTCACCACCAATTCGTAATCATTTAATTCGGATATCGAGTTATTCGACACGTCCATAGCTTGCACGTCGCTCGGCGCACCTGTATGAATGTTGTAAAGATGGCGGCCGATACAGGAGACGCGATGCAATTCGTACCACGTATCGCACACGCAAAACGACGGGCACGATCTGGCGGAGCGCATCGACGCATCATTTATTGCGACTACCATGAGAGCGAAGAGCACAGTTCCGAGCACTTTGCGCGTCATTGCCGTTCAAAATGCACCGAGAATCGAGCGCCACGGTCCCGCCATTCGACAGATCATCGTCGCTATCCGATAATTTTACGTCTGATATACATGGCCGCGTCGTCTTCGCGAGGCACGAATTCCCCCGGTTATGTGCCGGCGTAATCTTATCTCGCCAACTTGTATGACGAAGCGGTATATCGAGACGCGTCATACCGCGCCCGGCGATATCCTGTTTGTACCTTTGCTTTTCTGCGAATCGTAACTACCGACCGAGCGACGCGGAAAGATGAGTGTTTCCGAGGTAAAGGTTCCGTCACGAAAACAGCGGGAATGCGTCAGGTAGTCTCGCGGGCGAGTCCTCGCGAGTTTTTTGTCAAATCGCGCTTGACGAGCGAGAATAATGGCACTGCTACTATACCGTGGTGCGAGGCGTTTCTTGGAAATAATACTTTAACCGAAAGGAATATCGCGGTGAACTTTAAGCCGCGCTCGCTGAAAAACGCCCGCCACAGTTTTAGCGGGATACAAACGCCAAGTTCTCACGAGTTTCCGAGCGCCGCCAAAACGCCCCGGGTTCAGCTAACTCTGTATGCGTGCGATCAACTCGAGAAAGAGGATACACAGTCGCAGCCCCGTATTTAAACGACTTCAAGTGCAGCACCGCTGGGTCAATACAGCATTTAAATGATTACGAATTCGTTCGGCGGATCCGTTTCTCGCTTTATTGCTGTAGATTCGAACGTTGTGTTTACAATGTTACAAAACGAAAAGACGTGCATAGACTCGGCCGAAGGTACCCACGTAATCCTCAAGTTTCAATCTCGTAACCCGGCGGATATATTCCTCAGCCGTCTATTGTACGCTTGAATTAACTGAATTACGAGTACCGCGACTTAATTGCGAATGTCGTGACGCGCACATCCCGACGTTCACCACGGCGAGAGTCCGGATGACGCGTTGAAAAATCGCGGAATCACGACGGATCAAACGGGGGGAAGAGTGAGAGTCGGATGGTGATTTTGGCAAACGATATTCGATTGCCCCACGGCGGTTCTCTTCCGTACCTACACAGCAAGGGTCAGCGATACTCGAGGGAAAGAGAGAGAAAGAGAGAGAGCTATCTAACAGCGAGTAGCGCGTCATTGCGCAACGCGTCCACGGAAATAAATCTAGGATAGGCTGCTGGGAATGTGTGCGGACTGCGTTGCCTTCTATTCGGCCTTATACCACCGGTTCATCTCCTGCTGCCTGGCTGTCAGTCTCCCTCCCTCCCTCTTGACCGCCCGCAACATCTTCCGGCCATTTTCAATCGCTCGTTCTTCGCGCGGTCGTATAACGATCGCTTTACCTTTGCGAGCATACAACGACGCCGCCAGGCGGCCGATCGATCAGCCGACGCGACAAAGGTCTCAAATTAACCCAGCGTTTAATAGTCCGCGGCCTCGAAGCTTCATGATGCAGGCATCCGACGGACATTCGCCAGGCGTCTGCCGTCCGGGAGTCAATTGAGGAAAAGCGCGTTACTACGCATCGGACGGACACGAGCGCGTCGTGCCGGCGTCGCCGGCTCTCACAGACCGTCCACTCTCTCGTGTTTCGTCACTGGCGCCCTCAGCTGACGACACGCGCGCGCGCGCGCGCTGTTCGCTACATGCATCGCCGCGCGTCTCCCGTGTGCATACGTGCACTTTTCGAGCGCACCGGTACCGATATGCGTCGATATCTGACTAGCAAGACACGAACAGGGCGCGCTCGATCTCTCGAAGCAGCAAGAAGCGACATATCGTCTAGGTGCAACAAGCGTGCACACGTGCGTGTGCACGTCGCGTCGTTACACCAGAGGTAGAGAACTCGAAGATGTCCACCACTGGCGGCACGATTCCGCCTCGGCGAATGTTTCTCGTTCCGCCGCCATCGGCCGCTGACAACAACACGGAGAGAGCCACGTCCTACGCGCAGACTCTCCACTCGCCGTGTGTCGTCACCGGGCGACTCAGCTGACGCAAAATGGCCGACCAGCACTGACAGCTGAAGCTGAAAGCGCGATTTTCTCTGCAGAAACGCGACGCACGATATCATCAGGATCGTCCGTGCGGCTGATCCGTATGCCCGCGGATCCTCGCGACGACTCTCCGATGCAGCACGACGTATTTCACGGGAAATTCGACGCAGTATGGTATCGGGCCGCCGAGCGGCACGTCTGGCAGAGCGAGGAGCTTTGCCGAGCGGCCGGTCACCCGCGTCGTTTCGTCACCGGCGTTCTCAGCTGACGGCGAAGCGGCCGTCTGGGCGTATTTAGCGTCAACAGCTGATCGCCGCTGCGACGATGGGTCAAGCGGAGAACCGCGTTCGCTCTCGCTCATTTGAGCGAGCATTCCTAGGAGAGAGAGAAGAGAGAAAGAGAGAGAGAGCTCACCCCGAAGCATCTCGCGTCCGAGTATTGTATGCGTTCCTAACCAGATGCACTACGCCGCAGAGTCAGCGTCGCCTCGTAGAAACGAGGGGACGCCGGGGATGCCGAGTACGCAAGCTCGTGGGGGAGGGGAGCGGTGGGGACGAGGAGTGGGGAGGAGATAGGAGTGGAACGTCTCGTCGAGCGGCCGCCTCTGCTCAGAGTTCTAGCTTGCGATTTTTTCCCGTTCCTCTCGTTGTCCGGGCGGTGGGCCAATCGGAGTAAGTAGGTCAGCGCGCTCGGCCAATCGGCGCTCGAGGCCGGGTCACGTGGGTTTGTTGTTATCTATCAGCTGTTTTTCCCGGACGGGCGGGCGGCCGGCCGGCGCAGTGAAAGCCGCTTGGTAGTCGGTCCTCAGTCCTTCCCCGGTCGCTCAGCTGTGCATCACATGTCGGGTGCCGCGAGTCTCTGTCACGTTCCAACTACCGCGCCGCTACGTACAGCTCTCGGGAGTTCCGGTCAGCAGGCCGCAGTCTACCATCTCGCGTTTCCGCCTGTCGTCCGCGTGCATCTATAATTCTATATTATGCTATCAGCCGCGTGCACGTCGACGCATCACCACGAATCGATCACGAAGTGCCTCGAATATGCGGACGGCGTGACAAACCCGGGCGACAGCGCACGCCGCTTTGTTGATACGCTGAGTTCTGTGTTCAGGCCGCGGAGGCCGCCGCGTCCATCCAGCGTCTAAGAAGCGGTTCGGCTCGTACGACGACCGCCGTGAATCATAAGCTGCCCACCGGCCGTCTACGCCGGGCGGCGGGTATACACAGACACGTCGTCGTGACACCATCGCGCTAGTGAAAAAATCTACGAGAGTATGATGACCTAAGGCGAACAAAAAACAGAGCAGGTAGCGGTAGAAGCGTTTTTCCAAGAGTTTTGCACGCTCGTAGCGTGAATCCGAAGGGGCAGTGCCGTTTTCTCTCGACAGTGCGTGCCAAGTGAGTGAAGAGTACCAACTAGTTTTCGTAAGTGCGCCCATGTGTGCTTTATCGCGCTTCGAGTTTTCAACTTTTGTGACGTGTGCCGTGTCGACGCACACACCGTGGCGTGGTGCGACTCTGTAGATCTCGTGCATCGTTCGCGCGTTACGGATCGTCCCTTCCATTCTCCGTTTTTCTCTTCCGTGTCGCAAGCCGTGTCAGTGTCTGCAGACTACAAGCGCGTCGGTTATTTCGAACATTGTCGAACGAACGAACGTACGTACGTACGTACGAACGAACAAGTGTGCCCCACGCGTCGCGGGTGGACGAAAAGACGTGAATGAACGGAATAGTGCATCGTGTGAGTGGTTCGCGTCGTGTCGCGCGTCCTAGTGCCTCGCAGCACGACGACGCCGGCTTCGCGCGTCGCGAGAGCAACATCGTCGGCGAGAGCGTGCGAGTGATCGTTGGGTCAGCGGCGCAGAGGAAGACAGCAGCAACGATAGGATCAGCTAGCGATCCGCGCTGCGCATCGCCGAGCGAGTTATCGTCGCCTCCCCGGCGGAAGCTGCGAATAATGTCGACGGGCAAGAGGCTGGCTAAGCGCAGCATCATCGGCACCAGGGTGTGCGCGCCCGGCGAAGACGGCAAGTACTACTGCGGCGTTATTTGCGCCGTCAAGGCGCCGCAGCCGGTCGCCGGTGAATCGGGTCAGAGCGTCACGTCGAAGACGCTCTACTCCGTGCGCTTCGACTCCGTGCCGGGCGGGCATCCGCCGTCCGCCGAGTTCTTGGATCGCGACCTCATCGGCCCGGGCTTCGGCACCGTCACCAGCACGCGACTGGTGCCCGGTCAGAAGGTCTACCTCACGTACAACGGCAGGGAGATACACGCGGAGGTCACGCAACATCGCCAACAGCTCGACGAGGTGGACGTGGTCATTGCCCCGAACGGACAGGAGGTGAGTGTCGTCTGTTGTGTGAGCATTGTATGAGCATTGTATGAGCATTGCGCGCGTTGTAAATTCTTGATCGCCGCGCGGCCGCGTGACGACAAGCGGGCGAAATTTATCGTTGGCATTCGCACGACCGCGCGTCGTAAATCTTGTCTGCGGATGGAAGCGCGCGCGAAGACGCGTCGGTTTGCCGCGGAGAGTCACGTGTTGGTTCTCGAAATTGGCGCCATATCGGATCTCAAAATACAGTAATTTCTGGCTGGAGGTTCTTCTGTCGAACGCGAAGTCGGGACTGTCCGATCCGATGTGGATCAACAAGTTACCCGGCTACTTCTGAAAACTTTCGTCTCGAAGTTTCCCCTTGTTCCGATGGGAATGATTCTTTCGGGCTTCCGGTCGTGTCATGACAGCTTTTCTGGAAAAAGAAACGTTCTTCGGAAACGTTCCTCCGTCATGGAGACAAAGAAGCGTCTCCGTGGACGGAGACTATTTTTCGTTTTTATTCGCGCGGCGAGAGCGCGCCTGCAGAAATTAAAAAAAGCTGCGAGCGTCTCTCTCACTCTCTCTCTCTCTCTCTCTGTCTTTCTCTCTCTCAGAGAGCCATTTATAGACACCGTGTCGTGCAACGCGATATTCTTAGTATTAACGGCGGGTTAACGTGCCTTAAGAAGATTAACGAATCGCACGGCGTAATATCACGCGGCGGCGTGTGCGACGATATGGCGTCATCCCGGGTGTACCGCGCTCTCTCGCCGGGTCTCGCCATCGCGTCGACAACGACGCGAAGGCAGGCAGGTTAGCACGCGTCAAAGCGGAGCGGCCAGTGCGCTTGCGCGCGCGATGATTGTGCGAATGCTCGCTCGCTTCTTCTTTCGCGACGCGAAATACGCTCTCGCCCTGATAACGTCGACGGGCGTGACGTCACCGAATATCCCGGAGCGTGATCCACTTTCGTCAGAATCGCAATGCGATTCCTCCGCAGTTCCCGGCGACGGAGGCGCGCGTTCCGCGAAGCCGACGCACATCCAGGATCGAGCCCCTCGCGCCGCGTCTCTCTCTTGCCCTCCATCTGTCTCTCGCGAGCAGTCAAAGATAATCCGAGTTTACAAAACCTCACATCCGGCGGATGACGCCGAACGACGAAATATCAAGATACGCGAAAGCTATTAAAAAGAAAGAGTCGTAAAACGTCGCTGGGAGAACGAGGATTGCCGTTGCGCGCGTGTGTCGTTAATCAGAAAATTTAATTTTCGTGACCTCGTTTCTAAAGTGGACGATCGAGTGGTTGACCCATTTGCGTGGTGCGCATGAGCCGAGATGCTCCCTCTGCTTTGACGGGATAGATGATAGTGCATGGGGAAGGGAAAGGGAAAGGGAGGCGCGGGGAGAAAGGAGGCTTCACATCGTACGCGTTGCATCCCAATTCGAGCGCGCTGTGTAGACAATTGAGGCTCGGAAAATCCAGTCAACCCTTTCTTTTCCTTTTTTACCTGCGCGTCCCGTCGTCTTTGGCCGGCTTCGTTTCTTGCTCGTCAGGACAATGACTGTGACGAAATGATAATATCCGAACCAATTGTAATGGACTTCGAGACTTCTCAGCGTTTTCCCTTGCAGCGTGTTATTGTTGTTTCGTTTCACTCTGACTGAATAATTTGACACGATCCATATATTTGACAAAAATTATATCGTTTCGCACGCTGAATCATCGACGTGTCGCCAAACGCAGTAAATTTATCAAGTCGGGGCCCTCTTGTTACATGGACTCGAGACGGTAAAATTGAAAGTCGATAAGTGGATGGGTTAACGAGTGGGTTAACAGAGGGAAACGCTCGTGTGTCGTTGACGTCACACGATCCGTGCACGACGCGCGATCCAACAATTTTCTCTCGGGGTCGGCTCGAATTACGTGACATCCCGCCGCGCGCATTTTTGCACGCTCGCGGAAACGCGATACGTGCACGCCTCGATAAATGCTTCTTAACTCATGGAAATTGCCGGCGATAAGCAAAATTTGCTCTCACTCGGACCTCAATTATTTCTTTGCCGTCAAGTCTGAAAACTTTTCTCGAAATAAAGATTTGCGGTTCTTACTTCCACTTGAGAACCCGAAGCAGAGGTTATACACTTAAAAACAATTATCTAGAAAATTATTCAGATACGAGAAATTAGCTAAGACAGACAAATGACTAGCAAACACTGCGATATCGTACATGTCATGTATTTAATCGATATGGATGACACAGCATTTCTATCTGAACTATATGTGAAATCGAGTAAGAAAATCTCTCTATGGCGTCCATCCTGATTATAGCAAGTCATACTTATAAAAATTGACAGTAGTGGGCAAACAAAACCAGCGATGACAGACAAATGAACGTATAATTCTCACGCCTACCTTTGTGCTCGCAGATAGTGCTGAAATGACTAAAATGAATGACTAAAATGTCACATAACACAGGCAATTTTCTAGCAGATACAAAAAACAGTAAAAAAATTTTGAAACGTGACATTTAGAATTCTATCGGGACGAGCGAAATATTTTGTTTTTACAAAGAAAAATCGTACACTGCAAGTGAATAGTTCACACTCGCCCGAAGCGACAGCAGATCCAAAGTAACGTCGACTAAAAATTTCACAACTATGACGTAAAATTTGCCCGATACACACGGCGATACAACAATACCGTTGAATCGAGAAGTCTGCGAGACTCACGAGGTAGAGTCGATCAACGCGCGCGCGGAAGAGATATCCTTGAAATGAAGATCGGCCACGGTAATTAAGTTAACACCCCATTCGCGTAATGCCCGCTAATCCCCGGTAACACCTGCAACTAATACATCAGAGTTCTCCAGCGAAGAGGGATTTTAGCCCTCAGGTAGCGCGTAGGTATTACGCTCGGTGAAGTGTGTTGGAGAGACACACGTAGTCGCGATACCGTTACGTGGGCGCGGTAAGATTTGTAATGAGAGGCACTGGCAGGGGCGGCGGCGGCAACAACACAACTCCACGCACGTAAGCGCAAGCTGGTGTGTGCGAGCGCGGTTTTATGCGCGAGAAGCGGATACGGTAGTACTCGCCGGTGCACCGGCTACCGGGGTGACCCCACGTGGAACGCATTAACGCAATATCTCTCTCTCTCTCTCCCCTCCTCCCCTCTCTCTCTCTCTCTCTCTCTCTCTCTCTCTCTCTCTCTCTATCTCCGTTAGACAGCTCAGGCGTGACCGGCGCGGCTCCATTTCGTAGAAATTGCGGCGCGCCGTGGAAAAACGAACCGGATCCGCGGCAGTACGCCGCGCGTCCGGTTTTTCGCGACTTTTATTGTACAGCGCGCTTTTACGCGCGTCGCCGCGCACCACACCGCATTGCATCGTTGATGGTAGCGACGATGGTGGTGGCGGCGGCGGCGGCGGCGGCGGCGGCGGCGGCGGTGATAATGACGCTTTGGGAATCGCGCTCGACCAACTGTGGCGCGTCTATGATTTACGATCGAATGCCAACGACAAATTTGCGTGATATTTCGTAGCGCGTGGATCGACATCGGGTTCTACACGGAGAGAGAGAGCTCTGTTATTAGCGGTATCCGGCCGTGGATTTCTGCCGTGGACGCGAGCTTGACGTCGTGGTGGGCTTCTTTTTTGATCATCAAACGGAAAAACTCGCGTCGATTTCCCGTGTGCGACCGCGAGTCCCCGTTCGAGAATCGTACGAGAGGTTTTGCGCCGCGGCCGTGGAGTGTGTCGACGCATGCACTGTCGTCATGGGCTCTAAATCGTGAGGCGCCACGATTAATGGAACGATAGGAATTCCGAGGCGTGCAGCGACGAGCCCTGCGCATGATGCCGTATTTACGCGCACGTTGCAGGAAGTAGAAGACTTGCGACAGACTTTGTGAGCGGACTCGAGCGACGAAGGTCGCTCAACCGTCAAGTAGTCCGCTGAGTAGCGCGGGCTGTTTGTCCGTTGGGCTTTAGGGGCGCAGGGTGGTGAGCTTCTTCGAGCTTCTGAAAGTTCGCGCGTTCTTACCGCGACTATTTCCACGCAGTCGTGACGCGCCGATTCGCGTCGAAATGTTAATTCGCCGTTAACCTTTAACTGAACTCAAGCAGCGCATTCGAGGTGCCGAAACACTCGAAATTTCAACCTCGCAGATCGTCGATCTATACTGGAAAGCGAGGATCAATCTCGATAACCAATGTCACTGTACAGTGATAAAAGTACATACGAAAGCGATGAAATGCTCATTGAATGCGGAGTCAACCAAGCGTCACGTAACGCAATGAAAGATTAACGACGTTAATGATGATGATGATAAGCAACATTGTGTTTTCGACGCGCAATGAACTATGGAATTGCGGAAAAATATGATTTCCCGGCTATGGTACACGTCGTTTGGTTATTCGTGCATAAGCAACGACGGGAGCGCCAGCGAACGCGCAGTTTTCGGCGATTAATTACTCGTTAACAGCTTTCGCGCTGATTAATTTCGCATTAACCGCACATGCGCACGGAAACGCGTGTGAATCAAAGCTTTCTCAATATACGAATGTATAATTATCCCGTTGCGAAATACATTCGCGCCGAGAACACTTGGCCGAGGATCTTAGGAATGACTAGTGCGACAACGCCCGTGCCAGGAAGCCTCGACGACGGTGCGCTCGGTGTCGCTCATGGATCAGTCGTCACGTTGCCACTCGAGACAGCCGAGTAGATCGCTGCTCGCGATGAGACTTATCGGTCGCAACCTTGCGACAGGTCGAGTCATTCAAGTCCGCGTGCACGCGCGCGACGTCACCGAGTCCGCCACGAGCTTGACTCGGCGGCGGACGCGATTGAGCACCGCTGTCGAGTGCATTTCACTGCGACGGGAAGGTGACGATGGAACTTTGCGGAACGCGGTGGGAGCGCGTTTCGCAGAGAGCCGAGAGTGCATCGCGCGACGAGTCAGCCGGCCGGCGTCACGGAAATACGCCGACCCGCGGGATGCATTCGAAATAATGGCCGCGTTTAACGGTGTCACTGGTCACCGGCACGACGGGCGTGAGCCGATTGAGTAAGAGCGCGCACTTGGTGCGTGGATCCAAAGATAGACATCCCGGCACCGGCCGAACCTAACTGTGGCCCCAATTGTATGTATACACGCGCGAGTGCGTGCGTGCGTGCGTGCGTGCACGGCCGCGCGATGTAAACACGCGCAGGCGAACGCACTTCGCGTCTGCTCGAGGTAGACGAATTTTGGGGATATGCAAGGTCGTCGATCAACGGGTGCCACTTGAACGGCGCGTCGCTTTATTGTTGCGCACGTATCACGGCTTCTGATCGACTTCGAAGCGCGTGCCTGCGTAGAAAACTTCTTGGAACTCAGACTAAATTCCAAGATAGTTGTGGATTCCGGTTAGAAGTGTAATGTTTCAAACATGAGATTCTAAGTACAAAAAACCTAAAATGCATTTCCCAATATCTTTTCATTTTACATTAGAATTGAACAAACCGTACGGACCTAATAATTTCACTGTTCCGTAAAAAGCTCAGTGTTTTACTTTTTAAATATTTTACTTTTTAATATTTTGTTCTGTTGAGTACAATTTTGTTCTGTTGATATGAAAATAAGATTGCCTGTTTGATATTATAAAAGTATACAGACATTGCCGACTGGAAAAAAGAGCACGAATTCTCATAGTATTTCTGTCTCGATTATATGGAGAGAGAACCTATATTTTAGATAAAGAATGGCATTTCCAAGTAGTGTTATAATAGGATAATTAATTTTGTGGTATAAATTTGGATATTTTAGTCGGAATTTATTCTATATTAGGAAAAATGTTTAGAAATTTTGATGTTTTATTTTAAACGGCTTCATTAAGAATTCTCTCTCTCCCCTCTCTCTCCCCTTCCCTCCCCTCTCTCTCTCTCTCTCTGTTTCCTCGCAATCTCGGCGACAGCGTGACTTCATCTCGTTTCGCGCACGAACGCTTCGTCCCGTTCTCGATCAAGCTTAGTGTTTAGATCGCATTCGCTAATCCCTGAGTTGACAGTGTTCCCGTTTAAACTCTCTAAAATTCGCGCTTTCAAGGACAGAACATAGATGGGAAAACACCGCACAGTGCCGAAATGTGCACGCGGAACTCGTTGGAATTAACACGTTGGATAGTTCATGACCGATGATCGTATGTATTAAAGCGCGTGTCTCCTTGCATCATGAAATTAACGTAAAAATATTTTGCCGAGCGTTCGCCTCACATACGCATGCCTTTGCTTCCGCTTCGGGCGCGTGATGTCGCGGATGTTTCTCTGCAGACCGCACTATCTACGCTGGGCTAACGCTTCCGGCAAATACGCCTTCTTATCTCTCTGCCGGCGTGGCTCCCGGTCTTAATATCTTCTTGCTTTTCGCCGTGTCCCCGCGCTTATCCGCGGAGGAGCCGCGTCGTCGTCGTCGTCCAAGGAGGAGGTGGATTCGTGTCGACATTCGGCCGGGACCTCGTCTGTCCAACAGCTGCCGACAGCCGCAGATGATATCCAACGTATAATTCATCGCTCCAGTTGTTCTGGCCGCGCCGCGGCAGGTGGCCAGTCTCTCTCTTCCTCTGGTCAGGTCTCGTGAAGCCTCGTCAAGGTTATCGCGAAGTTTGAGCCCGAGGATCCATCACGGG
>NW_022639454.1:4198356-4207724 GCF_010583005.1 Odontomachus brunneus | reverse complement strand
GGGGGGGGGGGGGGGATATCTGCTCGCGACGTACGCGCAGATCGCACGGCCGGTGTTGTTGATCGCGCGGATCGGAAGTTCTCGCGAAAGAGGCCTCGGTGAGGGAACGTCCGGTTTAGATATCACGACCGCTCGTTTGCAACCACGCTCAAGAAGTGTACGCATTGTCGGTCGGAGAAAGCTTGCTCCTGGTTATCAGATATCGCTAAATTATCGAGGCACCGCGGCGATATCGACGCGCCTCTCTCGTCGATGCTGCGAAGATAAATCGTAAGGATAGGTCGTGAAATTTCAACAAGCGAAGAGAACTCTCGCGAACGTGTGTCTGCGAGCGTCGTATTGTTAAAAGGTTAAAAGGTGGGGGAGAATACGGTTTCAATAGACTCGAGTCTTGAAATTATTTCATACTTGGTCGTCTCAATTGACCACGTTGAAGCCCAACAAAGGACCTGTTGCATTGAAACTTTCTCCTTAATCTCAACAAGCAACATATTAATTATATAATTCGCTCAGCTGCAGATAGAGAGGACGCGCAACAAGTTCTTAACCTCATAGAGATCAATGAAAAAACGGCACGATAAGCAACACGCGGATAAAGTTTCTAGGAAACACATTATTATTCTCCTTTATAATATGTTTATATATTATGTGTTATAATATAATATGTTTATATATGTTTATATGTGTTATAATATAATATGTTTATATATGTTATCTATCGGTATTGGAAATTTTCATAGTGTCTAGAGTTTCAAAAGAGGTGAAGAAACAAATTGCAAACCTCATCGCCGACCGTCATTACGTCCTGCGTCCTGTATCCCTTTTTTGGACAGAGTTCCTGGTCGCCATCGTGACCAAGCGCTCGATCAAGAGTCCCACACTCAGGAGTAATAACAGCAGTGAATTAATAATGGCAGGTTAATCGACGACGATGCCACGAGAACGACGCGATACGCATCGATACGCGTATCGCGCGTGCAATCTGACAAATTGATAATTCGATAACACTACCATCATAAATGGGTTCGCGATATTGTGTCCGACTGTCGTTATTTTTCGGCCACCGAATATACTCGCTACTCACGAGCGAAGACGGTGCGCGGCTGACGGAAGGTGACTTTGCTGGCTCCGCAGGCGTCTATTGTTTTGGTACTGTCGCGCGCGCGTCGCGTGTTTGTCCGTGACTGAGTCATTACGTCTCGAGTCGACGAGCGACGCGCAACATACCGCCGCGCGGAGCACGTGTATCGTCGCGTTGTTCACAATTTCCGTCGGCTGACGCAAACGTTTCGCCGGTTATTGAAATATTTAGTTGAACTTTATATATGTATCTCGCCGGCATCGCCTTAGTTAACGCGCGTCTCTCCGATCGAGTCGTAGTACGCGAGTGTCAGTGCCACTGAGTGTCCTGTCAGAAACGGCTAGGAGCAGCGGGATGCTGAATTGGAAAGCAGGAAGCAGGATGTAGGACGGCAGAACGTGATCGGTGATATGCTTTCACGTGTGTCAAATTATTCATTATGCGAGTATCTCGCGTTTTAGAGATCGTCGGGAATACGACACTCGCAATTTAATATCTACTCCAATACCGGCATTCGCGGTCTGTTGTGTTGTTCGATAAACAATTATAATTTCGTGAATTCTTTTTTATTTCTGATTCTCCGATCTCTTGTTCGAATCACTCGTAACACTGATTTTATACGACAAGAGATAGCGATCCAGACAGCCTAATTAAGACTCGCGAGCACGAATCCGTAATTAATTATGCCTTCCATCAAAGATCATGCATAATTTACAGCTACCAAACACCAGCTTGAATCTTGCTGAGATTTGTTTTTCTAACAACGCTCCTCGGGCAGCGAGTTTCATCAAGTCTGTCAACAGTTTTTTTTTAGCCTTGTGTTCATTCGGGATTTAAGTTCTTGTTGATGTTTACATCTGCCATCTTTCGCCTTACACACGCTCTCTCGAAAAGCTTTCGAATATTCAAATCCTATTGAGATTCTCCATTGATCCGCCAAATTAAACGGAATTAGGATCAATGTGGAACGAAAATCCCGCGAGACTCGGGCTAGGATTTCTCGCGGGAACGGTTGTATCGCCGACGGTAGTCGCGAGATTTCTTCACTTTATACGCGAAGCTCTGTTCGACAATGATCGGAACAGTTGAATGAAGCCGTGGCACGAACACGGTGCTCGCCAGGTGTTACATTAGACGCTACTTTAAACATTCGTCGTTCGCCATCATGCAACTGCCAGATTAGACGCTGATAAACTTGTAAGAGGCGAATTTGCCGCGGTCAGTCATTAACGCGTCGTATTGTTGCGGCCGAGCGCGAGGAAATTCGATGTCATCGCCGCGCATTCAGCGCGCGAGAATACCGGGGGGGAGAAACCTCTGCTCTCTCGGACGGGTTCTCTCGCGCGTCGTCGTCGATCACTCGGAACGGCGTTCGCGCGATGATTCGAGAGATTTCTCGGCATTGCGCTGTGGAATTATGTCATACGTGCTCGCACACATCGGTCGGTCGGTAAATAGGTTACGCAAGATGGATCACGGATATCTGCTCTCGCGCGGGCTATTAACTAGGCCAGCAAAGGCAGCCGGTGTGTACACGCGTTGTTCGCGAATAACAGCGCGCGCGTCATAAACAGCGTGAGAGAAGTGGCTACTAGAGTGCGTATCGCGTGTCCGCGTCGCGACTTTGGGCTCGAACAAACCAGTCATTTTGTGGCGATCACTTTGAAATGTTTCTTTGCACTGAGAGAAAGTAACACGGCTTATTTAAATAAAATTATAGTTATTTTTGGCCCTAAACCATATTCGTTGGTCCCTCTAACACGTAAATGATATTAGTGATATGCATATAAGGTTATTATCATCAGAATTATAGCAGAATTTAATTGAAAAGTGATTTCCCGACTAGAATTTATAGTAATCCTTTTTCCATGTGTGATTATACATGTTGTTACAAATATTGTTTTCTCAGTGTATAGCGTCACACACTATAGCCGGTCTATGCAGGTCTGTGACGCTTCTGTTGCGTCACAAAGTAGCTCGTCTGTTCGGGCTTTTAATTTGTTGCGGCTCTCTTCGTGGCTCGTCATAGCAATTTGTTATCCGCGCCGGCCGGCCGGCTGGCTGACTGGCTGGCTGGCTGGCTAGCTGGCTGGCTGGCTGGCTGGCTGGCTGGCTGGTTGGTTGACTGGCTGGCTGGCTGACTGGCCGTGCGTGCGTGCAGCCGCGCCGCGACTTTCCTCTTCTTTTTTCATTTATTTATTAATAATCAGACACGCCTGTTGCCACGAGCCGAGCGAGCGGAGTCGATGAACCCGATCATGCGGACGCCTCGGGCGCTACCGCGTCGCGAATTCGATTTCTAAACGCTCTTCCAATTTCTCCCGCCGTCTTGTACGCAGTGTCGAAGGTTCCGTTTGCGACATCGCGAGCTTTCTCGCGATTTCCTCGCGATATGCGTTCGAGATTAATCGCCCACGGACGATCGCCGCGAGCCGCTGTGTTCGGGTGAAAAGTCTCTCTTCTTACACAACCGCTATTTTACGCGAATTATCTCCTTACGCGAGAGTAACTCCGGCTATCAGTAGCTTAGATCTCTGCTGAAACACGCGAATGGAAGCTCGAGAGCGTAAATATCGATTGAACGCGCCCGATGCACGATAGCGACGTGGCCTGGGAGAAGGTGAAAAAATAAACCAGCCTTCCGGCGAAGTTTCCTCGCGATACATGTCAAACCCACACGGTTTGTTTTTCCGTCGAGATTTTCGGCTCTGGTAACTGAAACGTTTCAATCGCGCGCGCATCAGCTGTTTCAGCTCGGACAGGCAAAGATTCTTCTCCCTGAAGGCGAACGGTCGCGGGTTAACGGTCGTCTCGAGAAACGCGTCCGGGGCTCGACCGGCCTTAAATGCCATTCGGTCGCCGTCACAAAAAGCCCTGCGGTACAGCCGACGTGAGTCCGTGACGTAAGCATAGCGGAAGTTGATCCACTCGAGCTCGAACGACGACGACGACGACGGCGACTAGCGTCACCGATATTCCCGGAGCGCGGGTTCAAACGCGCCGCTATAATTCGCCCGATACGATTCCGCAATGCATCGCGCGCGCGTGGCCGCGTGTCGAAACCTGTTTATCCGCGAAGAAGCGATTTTTACGCAGGGTGGGTAGATAGGTAGGTAGAGCCGGGCAGGTAAGATAAGGCGGGTGACATAACGCCACCGCGTCAGAGCCGCTACGATCGAGTAACGCGCGCACCTTTCTCTTGGCGAATTGACGCGAATGGACACTCGAATTCGAGTTTAGAAACGACACGGCCCGAGCGACCGGTCGCGAAACTCTGTAGGACCCCGATAGCGTTATACACGCGCACATACGTACACAGTGTTGGGCACTAATCGATGAAAATCCGACTAAAATAATCGGCGAATCAACAATCGGCAGTTCAAATTAATTAATCGGTCATATGTAAAATCACAAGGTAATTTAGTCGACTGATGAGATTAATTATTAGTCAAACTTTGTAATTAATCGTATATTGATTGATCAGTTTTAATTGTTAACTTACTCATTATTTTAGTTGAAAGCATTTTAATCGACTGCCCAACGCTGCGCACACATACATCGTCTGAATAGACAGGTGCAAAAAAGTTCGGGTAACCGAGTGGGGACCAGATGAAAAACTCGTTGACGAGAAATAATATCTTGCTGTGACCGAGAACATTCATCGGAACATTCAACTGCATTAAAACTCGGTTGAGATTAACTGATAACTTGTGAGAGCGATAAACTGAGTAGAAGCCTTCTACCGGAATTTTTCTATTCTTACAATCGACGAGTTTTGCTTGGTCCTCAGGTAGCAGAAAATCCAGTTACACTAACGGGATTGTATTTCTTCCATGTGCACACAAATTTTATGGTGATTTTGTTACTTACTTTAGGACACAGATTGCATTTCTTACAAGTCATATAACATTCATGTTTGTCACATAGAATGACGAGATGTAAGCACGCAAAAAAAATCACCAAGATTTGCTCGAAACAGTGTCATGAAAACTGAGTGCAACTTTTAGTAAATTTGCAATAAATGCAACGAACAATTTGCATTATTATGCGAATTAGATCCCACGATTAATTCACCACGGTATATTTGGTTCGTAAGTGTAATTAAAGAAGAAAAAAATTTCCATCACACTGAATTGTCTGACGTCGTGATGACCAGGGGAGTCTATTCGGGCGCCTTCCCCGCGAATTACCGGAGAGGTCGGGGCGGCGGCCCTTCCCCTTTCCGGCAGCGCGTGATTCGGCCCCAGTCGATGTGTCGCAATCGTTAGCATGACCGGGCACAATCACCTTGGATGTTGGAACGGCTTTGCGCCGCGGCGCGATGCATATGCAGCACACGCGATCGCGCTCGCGAGGCTCGCGACGTCGAAACGCGCTCCCGGGCGGTGCGCGGTGCCAGCAACGGGCCCTCGATAAGTTGCACATCGCGTCGCGAAGGAGTCTCGGCGAGTCGGAATTGCGAAATGGAACACGCGTGCCGGTATGCCGGGCCGGCAGCGAGCATCGTCGTCGTCGTCGTCATCGTCGTCGCCGCCGCCGCCGCGCGTTCTGGAATTCCATCGGACGAAATAATCGCTGCTGACTCGCCCACGCTTCGCCTCGAGCAGCGGAATAAGCGCGCGCGCGCGCGCTTATATACCGAAACGCTACGACGACCCGGTCGTGTCGTCGCCGTCGCCCGCGATCTACGAGCGACGATCTGCCGGTTGCAACGTGCAAACGACCGAACGCCCTCGACGTGTCGAGGGGGGAATTCACGCGAATTGCGCGCTTGCATGTGAGACAATAGAGCCCTCCGGTGTTTCCGGGTTGAGTCGAGAGTGCAAGTGATAAGCGGCAGTCGCCGCCGCGCGCTGAATGTGATCGTAAATGTTGCGCGTTACGAAGGTTGGACGCGGTTACGGCTAGGAAGCGGAATAGAAGCGCGTATAGATTAGCATACATCAGCTGTTTGCTCGCACTCGCTCGCCAACGAAGAAACTATTGGCTGCGTTCAGCAGAAAAGGCTGTTTTACGACTGTTGTAAAATTCGTCGATCTGATTGGTGTATGGTAATCCTGGCTGAATCTAAGACCAATCAAATTCACGAAATCTGCAACAATTACACGGCAATTTTTCATGCTGAACGCAACTATTGTCTCTTGGAAAGAGATACTCAACCGCAATTCCTCATTGTGATTTCTGTCAATATATTTTATTTGTGAATTTTTGACCTCTTTCTCTCTCTCTCTCTCTCTCTCTCTCTCTCTTTCTCTCTCGTGTTACGAATAGGAAAGCATTCCGGCTGGTCTTCGGCCTTCCTGGTGCATGGTATTTTCGTGTTTCAGTTCGCCTGATCGAAATCAGCTGATGTCTCGCGCGGAACACATTAGTTCGCCTCGCGCTCTCCCACCTAGCGACAACTCGCTCGTAAACGAAGTGCCCGTGACGTAACGATGCAGTACGCGTCGTAAATTATGATCGATAATGTAACCTTGTGCGTGCGGAGGTAACATATAGGTGGTGGCAGAGGAGGAAGAGGTAAAGGAGAAGAGAGCGAGCGAGCGAGCGAGCGAGTACGTGCATCGCGTGGCTTCCGTGCGCGCGGGACTCCCCGTCGATCTCTCGCGGTGTCATTACTATTCCTTCCACTTAGCCGGCAAGAAAATTATCTTACGCGCGAACGAAAATACGCCTCGCTTTAACCATACGTTTTTTCTCCTCTATCCCTCTCTCTCTCTCTCTCTCTCTCTCTCTCTCTTTCTCTCACACACCGCGATTACGATTGGCCGATTAAGATTGGCAAGAGGCGGAAATCGCAATGCACGCTGCGGCGAAGCGAGTACCGTAGAGTGCGAAATTGATCGTTGACTGAATCGCGCGTTTTGCTGTGCACAGCAGGCCGCGCTCGAGCACGCAGGAGCGACCGCGTCGTTGGTATGGCAATCGCGTAAGGAAGCGGACAATGCGCGACGTGGCCCGTCGTCGTCGGTCACGAATTATACGATTGATCGCTCAAGGATGACACTTATGAATTCCCCGAGTACGGAGGGTTCATCTGCGACTCCCAGCGGACGAGTGTCGCTTTGGCTGGTCTCTCTCGATCGGTCTCGATTTCGCCCACGAGGATAATTCTCTCTGGAGGATCCTCTCCTGCGTGATCCCTCACCTCGCGTATCAACACGTCGGTACTGTCGCACGGAGCCGAGGAAATAGTGTCGCGTAAAATCCCTTTCGGCCGGACGTTGTTTTCGCGAGAAACGGCTCGCTCGCTCACGCGCGCACGCGCGTTACGCTGCATAGAACACGAGGACGCGAGGAAAAGTGGCGCGTATTCGCCACAACGAGAGAAAAGCGAGGTCGGGCCTTTCTCAGAGAAGTGGGTCGAGAAGGTATCCGATTGTACACACGAGCGCGCACGCCGTACGTTCCAAACGGCGGAGAGGCTCGGGAGAGGCGTCGTCGACGACACGCGGCCGGCGTCCTTGTCTAAAAGCGCGGCGCGGTTAGACCGCTTTCACACGTCACGGTTTTTCGTCGTGCCAGTGGCCAGCCGATAAACAACACGAAGAGAATGATCCTTTCGCCGCGACGCGGTCAAATTGCGACTCGGCCTCGATCCGCCAGGTGTGTCAAGAACGGCAAGCCGGCGGAACGTAGTGGCGAATGTGACGATATGTAAATAGCTTTTTTGCCTCGTCATATTCACACGTGTCGCGCGTGTCGAGGGGTTGACTAACGCGCGGGTGAGGGAACATGGAGGGACATCGGAGAAGATTTCACCGATCGGTTTCGACCTGGGTCGCGACGCCGACGCGTCACGTCGCGATCGCGCACTCAAGGGGAGTCGCACGTCTCGATGTGGGACGTGCGAGCGAGCGCGGCCGTC
The DNA here is from genome assembly GCF_010583005.1 of Odontomachus brunneus. Classification (NCBI taxonomy): domain Eukaryota; kingdom Metazoa; phylum Arthropoda; class Insecta; order Hymenoptera; family Formicidae; genus Odontomachus; species Odontomachus brunneus. The sequence continues at coordinate 4,199,775 of NW_022639454.1, read as the reverse complement.
CGCTCGGACGATCGAGCCGCTCTCTGTTTCCTTTTTACAGCTCGATGGAGATCGCCGGCCAAGAGGGAACAGATATACAGTCGGGATTCGCGGAGAGGGATTATTCGCGTGGCCGTTTTATTGGATGAGAGACCGTTGCGCGATTTTCCGGCGAACTGCGCGACTCTCGAGCGTTGGTGCCCGCGAGAGTCCGTATCGCGGGAAGAGGCGTGGTGGTTAGGTGGCCGGTTGTCCGCGTGCTGAAGCGTGAAAAACCGGCCGTGGCTCGTTGTTGGAAGCGAGCGCGCAGTAACGGCTTGTTGTTGTTGTTGTTGTGACGGGATCTCCCGCGAACGCGGCGTAGATACGAATTCGAACGCGTAGTAGATTTCACCACGGCGACGATGATGATGACACGACGCGATGCCCACTGCGACTGTTGTTTGTTGCAAACCAATGGCCAATGGCCGTAACGAACAAGGTGAAAACTGGCGTTTTCATGCTGTTGTATCATGCACGCGAGCCGCCCACGTCGAGTCACGAAACATGTCCGTTCATCGTGAAAGAAAAAGACGAAAAAGAGGAGAAAAGAAACACGAGTGCCCCCTCGGAGTCGCTCCAACGGCTGATGGTGACATTTAACGCCTCCATCAAGGGCTGCGAGCCCAGGTAGACTTTCATGATTATCACAACGTGAAACAATAATGATGGAAATTTTACAATTCTCTTAATTACATCTGCGAAATAAATATGCACATTGAATTACTTATCAAACTCATATCACGTACAATAATGTAAATTTTTTGTTGTATTGATTATTGCAGTTACAAATTTATCACTCAAATTTTTCTATTACATCTGACGTGACATATTGCTCTTTCGCATTGCTATTTTGTCATTCCATGTGACATAAATAAGGGTGCAATCTGATCGGTCACAAGGGCTCGGTGTTTCTGAATTTCTTGCAACTCGGTATATTAAAGTTATTGTGCAAAGTTTGCGCGTCTGTCGGGGAAGTAGCCTTTAAGAGCGTTAAGAAGCAGGAAGTAGCAGCGTATAAGTCGTATTGTTTTCTCGTAACGCACCGTGCGATCGGTATCGATACCACGATCGTTTTCGCTGCTTACGCTACACTTGGTTAACTTTCGAATGCAAATGCACGCGCGCGCGAGCGTACGTATGTATTACGCGTGGAATCGCGGCCGGCCGAGCTTGTTACAGCAAGTATTACGTGCACGCGCGGGTGCCTTTTTATCTCGGCTGGTTCTCTTTAGTTAGCTCGTTGCGTCGCGGGATTAACATTGCCGCGGCCCGTCATTACACGTCGCGGTACAACGCGCCCTTATCTGCCATTTTACACTGCCTGCCCCTTGACGCGCGAAACAAGACAGTCTCTCTCTCTCTCTCTCTCTCTCTCTCTCTCTCTCTCTCTCTCTCTCT